>NW_004797337.1:416679-426176 GCF_000002075.1 Aplysia californica | reverse complement strand
TCGCAGCAGAAAGCCAGAGATATTCGATAAACATTTCTCCCAACTCGTGAATCAATCTCTGGTCTCCTGTTTTTGACACGGAAGTACATAACGGCTACACCACAGACACTGGTTGTTCAGAACTGTGCTTGATCATTTTGATTCATAAACTGTGCATGGCTCTGTGATATTTATGCTTTTAGATATGCAACATGATCTCTCATCAGGTATCTTTCTAATGCAGCAGAGCGTAAGAATGAGAACACATTTGATGTGATTGTTGTGGGAGGAGGTCATGCAGGAACCGAGGCTGCGTGTGCTTCAGCGAGAATGGGAGTCAACACACTGCTGCTGACGCACAAACTGAGCACCATTGGTACATTAACTTGTCTTTTCTCCTTGACCTGAATTTAAGCATAATTTAAAAATTAGCTGCTCTTTAGTAATTGATGGTGGGGACATGATTAATTTCTCCTCGTTAAAGCTTCTTGACAAGATTTTGGATCTTTTGTTGATATGTATTATAAAATTTTGAACTTATTTCTGTTCTTATGCTTTAGTCAATTTTCTTGACAATTTCTTTTATGTCATATTTCTTTAAAAGGTGATAATGATGATGGAGATATGGTCATTTAAGAGGCTGGACTTCCTCATAAAATGTTTGTGTCTGACAGTCCCACCCTGCCTAAATGCTCTTCAAACAAGGAAGATCTGAAAAATATAGAAGCAGATTGTTCCTTTTGACAACTCTGAATGCAGCTTCTTTTTTTATATGGGCACAAGAATATAACAATTGTTATAATGTTTGTTGCAGGAGAAATGTCATGCAACCCATCTTTTGGTGGCATTGGGAAGGGACATCTGATGAAAGAAATTGATGCTTTAGGAGGAGTATGTGCCAGAATATGTGGTAAGTTAATGACATTCCTACCTTTTGGACTTCATTTTGAATTCCTGTATTGCTTTCACTTTACCATTTGTATGAAAGTTATGACCATTTTTTATGAAAATTTTCTTCGACATCTCATGAATGACTATTATGAGCTGATGTTCGACTAAATCGTATCTTTCTTGTTCTTTCTTTCATCTCCTTGTCAGACAAATCAGGGGTTCAGTACAAGATGCTCAACAAGAAGAAAGGTCCTGCAGTTTGGGTAAGTGTTCATTGTTGTTTTTTTGTGTATGAGAAATTTGAAACACATATGTGAGTCATCGTGGTGAAATCATGCGCTCATAAAAATTGAAGTCAAAGAAATTGACATTTTTTGGCCGATTGCCATTTTCTTTCTAATTTTCTTTTTTTTGCTCAACACCTTTAATGTCCATTTAAAAACACATTTTTGTGTTGATTTTACTGGAAAAATAATGTAAATTTTCAGTTGCCAAAGATTCCCAGGCTATGGAAGTTACCTGACTTGAGCGGCCATTTTCTCGCTAATTTTACCTCTGAAACCAGACCACCCTGACTTTCTTTAATCGCAAATATTTCGACTTCTATTCAACATTGATGGATATTTTTTCACCGAAACGAAGGCAAATGAATAGGCTTTAAGATGATACCAATAACCCCATACTAAAAAATTGACGAGCACCTGATTCAACCACGGCATGACACATATTCTTTTGTTTTACATACTGCATTTGATTCAATGTGTGCAGCTGAAAGCATGATTTGGTGAATGTTTGGAAACATATTATAAGGAATGCTCCTAGTCAAAATAAAGTAAGAATTACAAATGAATTTCTGCTACTGAGGTTTATATTCCAGATCAGCTCAGCTTCTCGGTCGTGCGGGCTTTTTTGTATTTCCAATTTAGTTCAGCAACTGAGAAGGGACTGCTTTAATGGTTTTTAGTATGCCTTCAAATAAACAGCATTATACATGAATGTATCTGGTATACTTGTGTCACATACAAAATCTATGGAAATTCAGCTTGAAGATTGCGAAAGCATGGGGTAGGGGGTTGTGTCTTACATTCTTGAAGTGTGGAAAGGGTCATGTATAAATGGATGTTTAATGGGGTTCTTTTGAAGACTCCTCTATCTTAACGAAGCATTAAATATTTGGATTAACCGTATTTGTGCTTATTTGATCTGCTGGAAGATGCGCTGTAATCTCTGTATTCTCAGGGTCCTCGAGCTCAGATTGATCGAGAACTATACAAGCGCCAGGTTCAAGAGGAGGTTTTTGCTACACCCAACCTGACTGTGCTCGCTGCAGCCGTGGAGGATCTGGTCACTTGAGAAGGTCCATCGGAGTCTGGCTCCAGCGTGCAGTGCTGTGGGGTTGTTCTGGGTGAGTGTAGGACCTTTATCACTTGTTGATTTGTTTTGGTAAGAGTTTTACAGCGCTTGCTACTGCATGAGGTTAGCCGGCCTCTCCTTTCTTTGTACCTGATTAAGAAATATGTTAACATTGACTTTAACTTAACCCTAGTTTAGCTTTCAGATGTAGCTTATTTTGTATTTGTTTTTGTGGTTCTTGCAGATTCTGGGGAAGTTATTCCCTCTTCGACGGTCGTGTTGACGGCTGGGACCTTCCTCCGTGGTAGCATCAACATCGGCCTAACTCAACGACCTGCAGGGAGGATTGGAGATGAACCTGCTGTTGGTCTAGCCAGGACAATTGAGAAAGCTGGGTTCACCATGGGCCGACTCAAAACAGGTTGGTGCACAAGTTTTCGCCATATATTATCAGCTGCTTTCAGAAAGTGTAAATTGACAATGGCCTAGGCTATGACAAACTTCTCTCGTCTCACGTTGTTTTTGTAAAAAGTGGAGTTGAAATTGTCCAATATGGCCACCCATAGCTGAGGAGAAAAGTGGTTGTTTTAGACAGATGGATGTCATAGTGTAAAAAAATGTAAGAGGGGGGGGGTGGGAAGTGGTGATTATCCTGGACTAGTGGCCATCAGAGGGTAGGTCTTGATATTGCTACTCAACACCCCTAAACTTTGTTTCAGGTACACCTCCTAGACTGGACAAAAGAAGCATTGACTTCAGCTGTACGGAGGTGAAGCCAGGCGATGAGAGACCCATGCCTTTCTCCTTCATGAACGAGACTGTTTGGATTAAGGTGAACTTGCTGTTGTGTTGTAATCTGCTCTTTTTGTTGTTGTTGTTGTTGTTGTTGTTGTTGTTGTTGTTGTGTGTGTGTGTGTGTCGCTGATGTATTTAGGTTTTGCACCTATCTTTGACCCTGAGAAGAGTTTCTCGTCCAGGTCACTGCCTCCTTCAGGTAATATTTCATTTTGTTGTCATCCCAGAAAAAATTGCTGTCCACTGAGTGGAAGGTCATGTTGAAGATGAGAAAAAGCTTCTCAAGGGCTTTTGGGTCTAGGTGTTTCAAGGAGCTTGGAGAGATATTGTCAGGGCCAGGTGCTGGTCAGGTTTTCAGTGGGGAGATAGCAAACCTTAGCTTTGCAATTGTAAAATAAGGCTGAGCGTCTCCTAGGGATTTTCTGAGATTCCTTTGCCGTTGTTCCAGTGCTCTATTCAATCCTCTATCTTCTTTTGTCATGCTCACTGTCAGGTAGTGTGTTAGGAATTGTTGTTGGTGTTGTTGTTGTTGTTGACTGATGGATTGTGTCTTGTGGTTCCAATGTTTTGCAATTATTCATAAAAGAGTAAGTGGGTGGTTGGCGGGTGCTCTGGTGTGGTTTGCTTTTTCTTTCCTATCAAACATCTATCGTCCTTTTCTCCCCATCTTCTTTTTTATGTTTGTTACTCTCTTGTAACACCTTTAATCTTCTGGCGCTCATATGACCTTATGCAGTTGCGAGTGCCATTAAACCTCTACTAAAACTAAAAATAGAAAAGTAAAAGCTGAAGTCTAAGAGAAGGTGTGTAGCAGAAATGTCAAAGGGATAGAATTGTTTGAGATATCTATATGTAAACCTGCCTCCTTTTTGTTGATGTTTGTTTTTTTTGTTTTATAAGAATGAACACCTAATAATTTTTAGAATTTATGTTTATTAATTATTAGTGATGACTGTGAATATTACAGTTGTTTAATTTCTGTTCTGCAGATACCTTTGGTTGTTGAAGTAGTAATGATCTAATTTGAGTTAATAGAAGAGTCAAATGTTAAAAGTGACTCAACCAAGCAATCACATTTTTCTTGGTCCCAAATACTAGGATACTTCCCTTTGTTCAGTTTTTCTTTTCTAAATGTGATCAAACCGAAGAGGTTATAAATAGTACTATCTATACCTCTTTGGGTTAAACAGGCTTGCCATTATTGATTTTAAAAAATGTAAATGTTTCTCATCCCCGTCAAAACAACTGCTTACCCCCGCGGGCGATACCACTGACTGAAGTGTCTTTAGGCCATTCCCAAATGGGAGACATTTCTCGTTCATATGATCATGCGCAGTAGAATTGTAGGTGGGCTCATTCATCAATGTCACGCTCATAACTGTGCCTGATCTACAACAGGGAACTTCTGCTTTTTCTTTCCTAATCCTTACTATTGATTGGCATTTTTCCTCTACTTCTTTTGTATGTTTGTCACACTCTTCTGACCCGCTATTTCCGGGTCCTTGAATGTCAAAACAGACTTTGTGCTGTTGAAGCTAGAGAGGTGAGCAGAGTAAGCCTGATTCCCTGTAAGGACTTCTCTGCTGACATCCTCCCCTTGGCGCTTATATGACCTAATGCAGTTTCGAGTGCCGTAAAACCTCTACTAAATAAAAAATCAACTGCTAAAATCGACAGAGATATATAATGTAGTTGTGAGCACGGTAAAACTGTTACTACTACTACTACCAGAGATATATCATAACAGAGTTATTTACAGTAATGTCTTGATAGCGCATGCTCTAATAACATATTTGTGTAGCTTGAAAGCATATTTCACTTGGTCCCAAATCACAGCAAAAGCTTATTGGCGTTTTGGCTGGGTTTTTCTGTTATGATGAGAGGGTGTTTTCACTCCCCTGACCAACACTCGTCTTTTTTAAACCAAGTTCAGGACCAGCCATAGCCATTCATTTATTACCTCCAGCAACTATCTTGTGCAGGATGTACCATAAACCACAAACACAACAGACATAATTCTTAACCAGAAAACAATATAATTATAGATGAAATTGTCCAGCAAGGCTGCCTTTTGTCAAGGAGAAAAATGTGTACCGGAAAGACATCTCGGAGAGTGTCATCATAACATAGGAAAAACCCACGAGGGGGGAAGGTGGAAGTGGTTGTTTGCACAGGTGATTGTCTTGGACAGGTAGCTGTAAGAGCAGGGTCTACTGTACTTCGCTTTACTGTTGTTTGCAGCCTTTGACATTGGGGAAGATTATAATATGTAGAAATTGATTCAGATTTGCTGATACAAGTTGACCCACTGGATTTCCCAATACCCACAGCTTCGTATTATCTTATTTTTGTTTTAGAATGTAAGTATTTGCGAGAACTCAACTATCTGATAGCCTGTCATAATATAAAGCCCATTTCTAAACTAAATCTCTGTTGGTGGTTGGCAGGTGTGCTGGTGTAGTTTGCTCGTTCTTTCCTATCAAACATCTATCATCCCAATCTTTCCTCCTTCTTTTATGGGTTTGTTACTGTCTTGTAACACCTCTAACCTGCAGCATTTATATAACTTTATTGTATAATCAAACATCTATCATCCTTGTCTCTCCTCCTTCTATTATGTGTTTGTTACTCTCTTGTAGCATCTCATATCTTCAGCACTTTATACCTAATTGCGTTACAAGTGCCGTAAAACTACTAAATCTCTCTATTGCTCGTATAGCCTGAGGACCAGCTTCCCTGTCACATGACTCGAACCACAGACCAAGTGGCTCAGGTCGTAAGGGACACGCTACACCTCAACAGACATGTACAGGAGGAGATTAACGGACCTAGGTGAGTAAACCATTATCTGTCTGTCTGTCTCTCTGTCTGTCTGTCTGTCTCTCTCTTGCTTCCTATTTGCTCTGTCTGTCTATGTGTCTGTATGTCTGTCTTACTTTGTTCTGTCTCCGTCTACTGTACTGTCTGTCTGTCTATGTGTCTGTCAGTTTTCCTGTCTGTCTGTGTCTTTTGTCTTCTGTTGTCATGTCAGTCTGTGTCTTCTGTCTTCCTATTTGTTCTATTTCCACCTGTCTGTCTCTCTGTCTGTCTAGCTGTCTGTCTGTCTGACTGTCTCTCTGTCTGTCTAGCTGTCTGTCTGTCTGACTGTCTCTCTGTCTGTCTAGCTGTCTGTCTGTCTGACTGTGTAGCTGTCTGTCTGTCTTCCTTTGTCTGGCTGTCTGTGTTTGCTTTTTGTCTGTCTGTCTGTCTGTCTGTCTGTCTGTCTGTCTGTCTGTCTGTCTGTCTGTCTGTCTGTCTGTCTGTCTGTCTGTCTGTCTGTCTCCATCTGCTATACTGTCTGTCTGTCCATGTGTCTGTCAGTTTCCTGTCTGTCCATGTCTTTTGTCTTCTGTTTTCATGCCAGTCTGTGTCTTCTGTCTTCCTATTTGTTCTATCTCCACCTGTGTGTCTGTCTGTCTGTCTGTCTGTCTGTCTGTCTGTCTGTCTGTCTGTCTGTCTGTCTGTCTGTCTGTCTGTCTGTTGTCTGTCTGTCTGTCTTCCTGTCTTCCTGTCTGTCTGTCTGTACTCGACCTTTCCTTTAAACTGTCATGTTAAGTTTGTCTGCTTTCATTTCATGTTTTTCTAGTTGAACTAGAAATTTTAATTTTTACCTTTTGCATCATGGGAGATCTTGTGTGGTTCGCTTCTGTTATCGCTATAATTTGTTGTCGCCCTTTGCTTCTCTCCTTTTTTATGTCTCTTATACTCTCGTAACGCTAATCTTTGGCACTTTTATGACGAAAAGTGTTGCAAGCGCAGTAAAACCTCTATCAAACTACACCACACCTTTCTGAGACTGCCGAATATGCACGCCATTGATATTGCTTTCTGAATGCTCTTCCCGTGCGTTGTTTTTGTCTGCGGGTTGTTGGTAGGTGCTCTGGTGTTGTTTGTTCCTTCTGCCCTATCAAATATATCTATCTTTCTTATCTCGTTCGTAGATGGTTGGTGGGTGCTCTTTGTGGTTCTCCTTTTTTGCTATCTTGCTTCTATCGTCCTTACCTTTCCTGTTTCTCTTCTTCGTGTGTTGCTCTCTAGTAACATCACTAGTCTTATGTGGCCTATTTCTGTTGCAAGAGCTGTAAATACTCTTATTAAAGGTAAAACTTCATTCATTTTTTTTTCATGTCGGTTTACCAAAGTTGCTAATGGTAGGACTAGGAGGACACCACTGGGAGCTCCTGATTTTTTTCTTTCTCTCCGTCAGTTGTTGTCTTTTTTTTGTCCGTGTCACTCTTTTTCGGTGCTAAAAGACTTATTTTGTCGATGCGCTTCTCTTTATTCAAAACAATCGTCGGATTTTTCCTATTACTTAAAAGTCATATTTATTTAGACGAATGCTGCTTGCTTGTACCGTAATGTGTGCTATAATAGTTCACGCCACAAATTACCGACGCAAGTGGTTAGCGGTTGCTCTGGTGGTTTTTACTCCTTATTTCCTATCAAACATCAGTCATCCTGATCTTTCCTCCTTCTTTTTTGTGTTTATTACTCTCGTAACACCTCTAACCATCGGCATCTACATTACCTTATTGTGTTGCAAGTGCCGTAAAACTCTTTCGACATCTAAAACTAGAAAAATAAATCGCTGTCGGGACACCGGTGCCTGTGGTGTAGTGGTTAGGTCCCTGACTTATAATCAGAAGACGCGCCCTCGATTTCCGCGTAGGGAAATTGGTCGATTTTAAGGACAAGTGGGCTAACCCCGATTTCGGGAGTTTCCAGAAATCTTGACCTACACCCAAAGTGGGCATTGCCCTACTTATAGGAGAAGTTTGGTTTCATTGGTTTGTTTATTTGATTGGTTATTGAGAAAACTCTCCTTGTCTTTTAAAGGAACTGAACAAGGGTCCAAAAACTTTACCTTCGATTTTCTCAAAACAGCATTTTTCGGGATAGCCCCCTTGTGCGACCAATTATTATAACCTACAGTGATGTAGTGTGTTGCAAGCGAACTGCGAACACAGAATAATGTGTAACCTTGGAGAGTACAATTGAAATAAAACATAACTTTGAAATTTCACTCCCTGCGTGATGCGCTGATTATGGAAATGCTATTATATTTAGGCCTTTGTCATTTAAAAAAATGGAATGAAATTTTTAAGTCGTCTGAAGAAACTTTAAAGGAACCCCGCCATGCCCCCCCCCCCCCCCCCTCCCATGGCAAAATATCTGGCGTCGCCAGATATCAGGCTAAAATAACTTACAGGCTGACAAATACCTGTGGGGCTTTTATTTAGTGCCGGCTCTCGCTCATGTCAAAATGACAGATCGAAGGAAGATAACGCATTATTTCATCTAGTGATTATTAAACAAATTCCTTTGATATTGGGCAGTCGGCGCAACATGTATTTAACAGAGGACCCGAAAACATGTTTGTACTACCAGCCCCGCTGCACCGCCAACTTCGTGCTTGTCCGAAGGTAGGCGGTTTAACTGGTTTGACTGTTACTTCTTTTTCCAAAAAACGCAACGTCGGATCGAGTGGAGCTTTGAGCCCCCGAACCCGCAATCTCGTTTTTACGAGTTCGTTAGCCTGACCATTCGACAATCGACGCCACGGTTACTGGTGGTGGAAAGTGGCGCTGATTCGCACATAATATTCTGTTTTCAGAGAAAGAAAAATGCGTGGCATCGTTGTGAAATCAGGTGCTCGTCAAAATAATGGAATCGGAAAAACTGACACTGTCCCGTCCCTTGGGCAATTTTTGGTCTGTTCTTTGTTGTTGAGTTGTTGTTGTTGTTAGTTGTTTGAGGATTTTTTGGGGCTCAATACCGTTTATGTCCGTTTAAAAAAGACATTATTGAAAACGTTGATAGAAGGCACAAGAAGATGTAAATTTGCAGTTTCTGAGGAAACCGAAGCCTTGAAAATAGCCAAACGTTGGCAGTAATTTTCTCGCTAATTTTACTTTTGACACCAGGCGATCCCCACCTCCTTCAATCTCAAATATTTCGACCTCTATTCAAGACAGATGGCATTTTTTTCATCAAAATTAAGACACACAAACAAGCTTTAAGATAATACAAATAACTCCATATGCCCAAAACTTGACAAGCGCCTGATTCTATCGTGCCGTGACACAAATTGACATCTCTGGATCTTTTTCCCTGTGGCTAATTTTTCTTCTTTTTTTTCTTCGAAAATGTGGCCTGATTTTCTGGTGGTTTTTTTTGGTGTGTGTCTCGTTTGAGTTTCCCGGTCGACTTGCCACAGACTGAGTCAGAGGCTGTGTGTCAGGACCAATTAAATAGATAGATCGCTGAGAAAGCCTTCTGGAATGTTCCTACCTCACGTGGGTATCGAACCTTGACCTTGCGTGTGTGTGTGCCAAGTTTGTATTCATCCTTCTTTATCGAAATGGCTGGGTGTTTTTCCTCGTCTGTTGCAGGTAATGAGAGGGAGCCGCCTAGAATTTTTTGAGAGGTTGGGGGGGGGG
>NW_004797337.1:411678-412638 GCF_000002075.1 Aplysia californica | reverse complement strand
TGTTGAGTGTTATTGTCCCGTCTATAGGTTCTTAATACTTCTTTTTTTTTTTTTTAGTAGAGGGTTTTACGGCGCTCGCAACTGCATAAGGTCATACGAGCGCCAATAATACTGTCTGAGGTTCTGATGGAGTGTCTAATGTCACGTCCTTTCATGCACAGTAAACATGATTTATTTAAGGAAAATAATAAGATGGGCGAAGTCTTCGTTGTGCCGGTTAGGCGTTTAGCTGTCGCACTCTGGAGAACGGGTGGTTGGAGGGCGCCACTGGTAAGTTCTTCTTCTTTACCTTCCCGCTATGTTCCAGTTTCTGTCTGTCTGTCTGACTTTTCCCCAGCACTAAAAGACTATTGTTGTGTCGATGCGCTTCTCTTATTTACTCTAACGAACAAAAGCACCCAAGAGACCCAAGCTGTCCCCGTGGTTTTATGCACCCCGCATAATTTAGCAAAATTTGATCACTTTTTGCATAATTTCTGATTATTTTCCTTTATCATTCTTTGTTAAAATTAACAGAATCGCTTAATTTCACATTTTTGGGCTCAGTTTGCCATAATTTCAGAATTTTCCTTGCATAAAACGATGGGGACAGTTCAATTCCCGAGTGGGGAGAGTTTTGGTCGAGTGTCCCGGTCTTTCTGTAAAGATTTTGTGTTCCTCTCTGCCATGGTTGGCCTGCACGACAGGCAAGGTCAACGCCTGCTTTCTGAATGATTTAAACTGTTGTAACGATGGCGGGACGCAAAAACTCCTTCGTTAGGAAAAAGGGATTTAATGGGGAAAGATAAGATGATAATTTAAGTATTGTTTATTGATCCTTCATTAAAGGAATGAATGCTTCCACAGCTTGTGCTGCACAAAATATACATGCACGGTATCATATCAACTTTTCAGGTATCTGTCTGTCTGTCTGTCTGTCTGTCTGTCTGTCTGTCGGTCTGTCTGTCGGTCTGTCTGTCT
>NW_004797337.1:408977-410087 GCF_000002075.1 Aplysia californica | reverse complement strand
CTCGCAACTGCATAAATAAAGTAATATGCGCGCCCAGGACACTCCAAACATTTTCAGTTGGTAAGACATTTTGAATTTTGCCCGGGTGGCGGCCGAGGCCTACTCTTATCGATTTTGGACGTCCAAGAGATCTTTAACGTTCTCAACTTGCTCACGGGACCTCCGAAATTTTTCACCCTTATCCGGGAAGGTTAGGTGTTACATCTTACCTGCTATAAGATCAGGGATGTGGCTGAAAGGCAGCAGTATGAAGGATCCAAGGAGTAGCAATAGGAAGGCTGCAGAAAGAGTCAGGAGCCTATAAAACGCGGCAAAGGTGGGAAGACAGCGGAGACGAAAGTAGACGACAGAGCATTGTTACAGAGCAGGAAAGGATATGAAAGAAGAAATTTTAGAGACGAAAATTTTCCGTTGCCATCCGGATTCGAACCTGTGACCTATTGAATGAGAGGTAGACACTTTAACCTTTTATCTTTCCTTTTTTCGGGTGGGGAGGGGGTTCGTATGTTACTCTCCAGTTAAACTTTTATGCTTGGACTCCTGTAATAATGTCCTAATTATGTTTCAAGTGACACAAAACTCTTTCTAAAATTTAAAGTGAGCTTTGTATGGTTAGGTGTGAATTTATGCTCGAGAACTTGCGTCACTTTTGTAGAAAGCGGCGGTACATCCAAAATGTTTTCCTCGCCTTCAGGGTTGTTTTTTTAGTTGTTTTTTAAAAAACACACAAGGTGTTCATTTTTATGACTTCCAACTACATTGTGGCGTGGTTTGAGCCTTGTTGAAGCGCTCAGGGCAACTTTCAGCTTTGTGTTGGATGATTAATTACCAGTCAGTTATGCCGCGCTGATCGGAAGAATTCCGCGAGGGAGGAGAAAAGAAACGCCAAACTAATCAGCGTGTTGCTATTGTGCCGACACACCGTCACGTTCCATGTCGCAGAGTACGGAATCCGGGACTGCAAGCCGGCCAAAATAACATTCTGAAAGCCGGCCAAAATATCATGTTTTGACCGACCGGTGAGTGGTGAGCAGAGAGCAGATTGGGTTGGCGTCGCGTGATCGACCGAGGAAGTGTCATTGTGTGTGTGTGTGTGTGTGTGTGTGTGTG
>NW_004797337.1:404292-406463 GCF_000002075.1 Aplysia californica | reverse complement strand
CACTCTCTCTCTCTCTCTCTCTCTCTCTCTCTCCCCCTCTCTTGCAAAAAAAATGACTAAATTTTGATAAATTATGCGGGATGCATAAAACTACGGGGACAGCCTAACGTTGTGCGTTTTTGCCCCGTATATGTAAGACTTCGTCTGTCTTCATCAATACTTTACGTAGTCTTCAGTCTCTTCATCATCTGTGCTTTATGTTTTACCCGTTTTGTCATTCTCTTGCTCTCTCTTTTTCAATCAACCGAACATTACTTCATCTCTTCATATCGTTCATCAACGAAACATTCAGTCCTGTCCCTTTATTATGTAAGTATCTTTTCTCAAACAAAAGTATCTTTACCCAAACCGAAGTGTCTTTACCCGAACCAAAATAAGTGGATGGTTGACGGGTGCTCTTGTTTGGTTTTCTCCTTCCTTCCTATCAAACATATGTCGTCCTTATCTCACCTGTTTCTTTATTTGTGTTTGTTACTTTCTTGTAACACCTCTAATCTTCGGCACTTATTTGTGTTGCAAGTGCCGTAAACTAAAGTAAAACGAAACAAAAAGCATCGTACTGATCGTTTTTCTCTGTCACCCGTCTTTTTTCATCAAACATTCATACTTGTTATTTTATCCGTTTGTGTAAAATGTGTCCTTTTCTGTTGATTAACCGTACGATGTGGGTGGTTTCCGGGTGCTCTGGTGTGGTTTTGTGCCTTTTATCCTGTCAAACATCCATCGTCCTGATCTCCCCTCCTTCTTTTTTGTGTTTGTTGCTATTTTGTAACACCTTTAGTCCTCGGCACTTGAAAGATTTTGTTGTGTTTCAAGTGCCGTTAAAATCCTACTACTCCTACTAAAACAAAACAGAAACAATCACACGTATCGTTCTCTCGGTCTGTGTAAGTCTTCAGTCTCTTTTCGTCAAACAATGGTACTTGCCGTTTTGTCTGTAAAAGTCGTCATTCTTTGTTGATGAACCGTACATTACGTCTTCCCAGTGTATGTAAGTCGTCAATCTCTGTTCATCAACTGAACAATACATCCCCATCCCTTGCCCCACCATCTTCAAAGCACCCCACCACTTTCAAAGCACCCCCCCCCCTTTTCCATGCGGATGGTTGGCGGGTGCTCTGGTGTGGTTTGCTCCTTTCTTCCTGTCGAACATCGATCGTCCTCATCTCTCCTCCTTCTTTTAAAAAAAAAGTGTTTCTTACTCTCTTGCAACACCCCGAACTTTCAGCACTTATATGACCTTGTTGTATTGCAAGTGCCGTAAATCTCTTACTTAAAGTAAAGAAAACAAAAACAATCGTACTTATCGTTTTGTCTCTGTCTGTGTGCGTTTTCAGTCTCTCTTTATCAAACAGTCACACTTTTATATATAGATCTACCTAAAATCATCATCATCCGGTGCCTTGCCGACTGGCGTGGGCGATCATGGACCTCCACTTCACTCTGTGTCTTGCGTTGCAGCAATGGTGTCTGTTGTTCTTGCTCCTAGCCATGTTGTCATCTTGTCCAGTATCTTTTCCCTCTGTCAGCCTGTGCCTCGCTTTCCTTCAAACTTGCCTGTTGTTACAATATTCTCCAATGCTTCTTTCCGCATTGTGTGTCCGATGAGATTTGCCTGTCGCTTTCTTATATTCGTCATAAGCTGTCTTCTACAATTTGCATCAACCAAGACTTCTTCATTTGTTTTTCTAGCTGTCCACGGGATACGTAGCATGCGTCTTCTGAACCATGACTCTGTCGCCTCCAGAACTTATAATATAAAGGGACAAAATGTCAAGTATGATTGTTTGATAACGAGAGACTGAAAACTTACACATTCTCTGTTGACCAACCGTTCATTACGCTTTTCCTGTCTATGTGAGTCTTCGATCGGCCTCTGTTCATCAACCCTTCTTTCCTATCAAACATCTATCATCCTTATCTCTCCTTCTTTTTTGTGTATGTTACTCTTTTGTAGCACCTGTTCTTCGGCACTTATATGACTTTATTGTGTTGCAAGTGCCATAAAAACTCTTACTAAAACTAAACAACCCAGCAATACACCCCCATCCCTTGCCGCACCACACACACCCACACCCCTCTTAATTCATGTCCATATCAAGTTATCTATCTCCTTCCGTCCGTCTGTCGGTCTGTCTGTCGATATCTATCTATCTATCTATCTATCTATC
>NW_004797337.1:401946-403301 GCF_000002075.1 Aplysia californica | reverse complement strand
CCCCCTTCTAAAAGCGATGACCGACAAGCAAGACCAAACAAAAGAACAGAGACAAATAAAAAAAGATTGAAAAGTGAACAATTCTCGAAACAAAAGTACGACAAAGACACCACAAATTATTTCAAGACAACCTCCTCCCCTCCTCTCCCCCTGTCTCTCACGTATTTTATTCTATTTCTCCGCTCCCTCCCTCCCCCCCTTTTTTCCCCTCCACCTTACAGTTATTGACCTTTGTTTTTCTCTATAGCCGTCTCAGCTGTGAAATCTAACACCGTAATTGAAGTGTACACTTTCTCTGGCTGCTGTGTTTATAAGCCGTTTAAATTTCGCTCACGGAGTTGGGGAACTCGGCACTTTGGCACAATGCTGATGTAGCAAACGTTACCTTTCCTGTTTCCTGACTTAAAATCAACTGTGTTTTATTATTCTATTTTGTTAAATCTTGGACGCTGTTCTGTTATTTTACTGTTATTTCTATGTTGTTAACTGTTCTGTTATTTCACTGTTATTTTTATTTGTTGACTTGTTATTTCACTGTTATTTCTATGTTGCTGATTGTTCTGTTATTTCACTATTTCTATGTTGTTGACTATTCTGTTATTTCTATGTTGTTGACTAGTTGCGAACGCTCTGAAACTCTTACTGAAACTAAAAAGTTGACTATTCTGTTATTTCTACGTTTTTGTCTATTCTGTTCTTTCACTGTTATTTTTATGTTTTTGGCTATTCCGTTATTTCACTGTTATTTCTATGTTTTTGGCTACTATTCTGTTATTTCACTGTTATTTCTATGTTGTTGACTTCTCTGTTATTTCACTGTTAGTTCTATGTTGTTGACTGTGGGAAGCGTTTCTGTTATTTGACAGTTATTTCTTTGATGTGTGGTTTGCTCCTTGTTTCCTATCAAACTTCTATCGTCCATATCTCTCCTCCTTTTTGTGCTTGTTACTGTCGTGTAACTCGTATAGTCTTTCGTATTCTATGACCTATTTATTGTATTGCAAGTACCGTAAAGCTCTTGCTCTTACTTATAATTACAGAAACTAAAACGTGGATGCTGTTGTTATTTTACAGTTATTTGTAGAATTCTGTGTTGCTAGCTCTGGTATGTTTTACTATGTTTTAGCTTGCTGTTGTGATATTATTAGTCGTGCTCATTTCTGCTTTTAGACTAAAGAGATATACCATATAATATAGATTATTATTCACACAAAAAATGCACGGTTTAGGTGTAACTTTTGTTTTTGTAGAGCACTCCCAGAGCCTTTGTTCTCTGATTGAGATTAAGCATTACATAAATGTAATGTTTTATTATTATATTATTATTATTATTATTATTATTATTATTATTATTA
>NW_004797337.1:399427-400743 GCF_000002075.1 Aplysia californica | reverse complement strand
CCCCCCCGGGGGAGGGGATGCTACTGACTGAAGTGTATTAAGACCATTCCCAGAGGGAGAACATTAGCCTGTTCTTTTGCCTAGAGAATTGTAAGTGGGCTGATTCATCAATATCATGCTCATAACTGTGCCTGAACTGCAACGGGGAACTGCTGATTTTTCTTCCCTCATCCTTACTATCGTCAGTTTTACTCTACTTCTTTTGTATGTTTGTCACTCTCTTGTGACCCGCTATTTCCGGGGTGCCTTGATAGTTGAAGCAGACTTTGTGCTGTTGAAGCTAGAGAGGTGAGCTGAGTAAGCCTGATTCCCTGTAAAGACTTCTCTGTTGTCATCCACCCCTTGGCGCTCATATGACTTTATGCAGTTGCGAACGCCTTAAAAATTCGACTAAAACTGTTTTAAAAAGAAGGCAAATGGAAGCCCCCCCCCCAAAAAAAAAACCCCAAAAACCCCCAAAAAACCCAAAACAATCCAACCCAGTCGGATGGACGGAGTCAATTAGCCGAGTAGACCATCGCATGGAACAAAATTACGATCCAAACAGCCAAACAGCTTCACACTTGGCCCACATGCATCTCCACTCAAAATCATGTGGTAAAAAAGGACAGAAAAGGTAAAAGTAGAAGCACAAGTGGGAATGAAAGGGTGCCGTTTGCCCTCGATTGTATCGCGAGACTGGTGTGGGGTTTTTTTTGTCTTTGTTTAACCCAATCCGTACGCCCTGGGGGTCATTTTGTACCCCTGGGGTTGTATTTTTTCACATTTTAGAATATTTCTAGTGCGAAGATCTCTTTGAAACTTTCTGTATTTCTCAAAAAATCATTTTGACCGACTGCTATGCAAAGCATACGGATCGGCTTAATGTGAAAATTTCCTCTTTGAAAAGTGGGGGCACAGAGTTCCTCATGTTGTAAGGATACGATAGTAAGACACGACGTACGGATATTGTTAACGAACGCGTGCTGGCGCTGCCCATGGAGTATATGCTTCGGAATTAAATTTTTTATAGACAGCTAAGAGCGGCGGCCATGACAGTGCGCCATCTAGGACAGAAGAATAAATCCCTGCAAAGATGACACAATCAGTGTTCGTTCATCACGGAGCCTTGCGTAATCAATGAAAATAAAGCAACGGGAATTTCCGGGGAAGTAACCAAAGTCAATGTTACACACGAACGTGTGAGCGTGCAAAGATGTTCGTGTGTGTTATTCTACCTCTTGCTGGGAACTGGAAGGGTAGTGCACCTTCTGCTTTGTGAGCGGCGAGTCTTGTAATGTTAGGTTGAGGACTTTGTTGAGCGAGGGGGGGGGGTG
>NW_004797337.1:396090-398161 GCF_000002075.1 Aplysia californica | reverse complement strand
ACTGTCAGTAGTTCCTCACTCTCCAGCTGAATATTTTGTTCCTCTTTCATTTCTTTTCTTTTTTTCTGACTTTGATTTGTTTTTCTTTTTGTTTTTCTTTCATTTTTCCTTCCCTTTTCCGCCTATACAACACACTCAGAAAAACTCAGTAGTTCGCCCTTCCCCTACTGAATATTATTCCTTCTTTCTTTTCATTCTTTCTTTTTTACTTTCTTCTTTTTTCTATTTTTCTTTGTTTACTTTTCTATCTTTTTGCCACCAACACAACTCACTGAGAAAACTCCTCATTTTCGCGCTGAATAGTTTTTTCTTCTTTCTTTTCCTTCTTTCTTTCTTCCTTTTTGTTTTTCTTTTTTCATGTTTTCTTGCTCTCTTACTTTCTGCTCTTTTTTTTTCCTTCTTCTTTTTTCTTCTTTTTCTTTTTCTTTTTTTCTTCGTTTTCTTTTTCTTTTTTTCTGTTTTGTTTTTGTCGCCAATAGAACCCGGTGAGAAAAGATAATTATGTCCATCAGTCTCCACATGGTCCCCACCATAAAGCCGTCTTGCTGCTGTCATGTCGTCCGAGCAATGGACGGAGGGAGCGCATCTGTTACAGAAGCGCTGCAGACACATCGCGTGTGCATGTATTGAAATCACTCGCCGGTTCGACCAGTCCCGGCTAGCTACATGTATTGATATCTATGGCTGCCAGATGTATCGTCGTTTCTAGGTAGGAGTAGTGAATGGCATGCGCGTGGTTTGTGTGTTCGCGTTGACCTTCGACAAGGGTTTCTCCTGAATACCCTTTACACGGGACCCCCCCCCTACCCCTGAAAAATCACAACAAAGAAGTGGATTGGAAGTCAAATATATTCCACGTGATGACATTATATTCTGTCCGTTTCGAAGACGCCTTTTCGTTTGGTTGCATTCATGTTTGCGAAATTAGTGATCGAAACCATCCACAGATCTAAACTATGTCGATGGGGGCGTAAAACACACCAACATTTGAATTCTGTTCACGAAACTCGAAACCCCAGACATTTTGCGAGTTGTTAGCAAATTACATGTACCTAGATCTATAGTGCGGTCAAACATTCGTGGCGCAACTGATTGTCAAATATCTCCTCAACTATCGAACATAAACTCTCCTGCTTTTGCGAACTGCTAGATCTATGCAAAATATGAATGGCATTGATTCACCCGTTCTATAGATATTTGAGGATAAGTTGCTCCACGAATTTTTTACCTCACTATAGTGCCTAATCTGAAATGTCGTCCTTGTAATTTGTATGTACATATGTCCTTTGCAATTTTTTGTTTGTTTGTTACTCCCTTGCAACTCTTCTAGTCCCCGGCACATAATTATATGACCTGTTTTGCAAGTGCCGCCGATTTCTTTCTAAAACAACGTCCTTTGTTCTTTCTTCTGAACTCTCATCTCAGAATATGTGCTGACGTTTGATTTTGAAAGGGTGTTTTTGTTGCTGTTTTTTTTAAAATCATTTATCTTTTCTTATTTTGATATCCTTACCCCGTGGATGGCTCGAGACATCACATCTGTAGTGTCAGACAGTGAGAACACACTGGATCTAGAATTAACCTTTTTTTTCCGGATAAATGCAGGTTTCTGTGGAAGTGTCCAGATTGTGTATTATAGTTTTACTCCTGCTTATACATATCTTATTTTAATCTCTATTTGCATGTTATGATACTGCATTTTTTAATTTTAAAAGATTGTCTCGATACAAGATGCGTCAGATAATACATGTATTATGATCTATTAAGTTTGAGTCCCCGTTCGGATGTTTCGATGGGGTCCGAATGGGATAGTTAAGTTTTTGTTTTGTTTTCTTTTGATTTTGGGGGATCCCTCCCCTTTTGTTTATTTTTTGAGTAGAGTAGCCGGTTGGCATCTCTGTACACGGATTTATTAAAACAGCGACAATAAAACAAAATGAAATAAAATTATATGAAATAAGAGAAAAAATAAAATAAGAGAAAAGAGAGCAAAACAAACAAGCAGACAGCCCCCCCTGTCTTTGTGCCCGTCCGCCATCCTTGCATTACACCCTTACAGGTAGGACTCTCT
>NW_004797337.1:394516-395730 GCF_000002075.1 Aplysia californica | reverse complement strand
TCTCTCTCTCTCTCTCTTTCTCTCTCTCACTCACTCTCTCTCTCTCCTTCTCTATGTTTTGGTTTGCTCTACTTTCTGCCCAGTGTTTTGATAATCAGAGACGGGTCTCTGCTGTAATCTAATCAGCCTCCTGGTGCTGACATGACCAGTATGGGGTTAGTAGCGCCGTAAATTCTAAACCGGGCAATTATTTCAGTTGATCGGCTTTCTTCTCTATTTTTCCCCCTTCACATTCTTTCGATGAGGCCGACCTCGTGTGGTGGGTGGTTGGAGGGTGCCAGTGGCATGTCCTACTTCTTTACGTTCCCTCTGTTGTTTCTGTCTGTCTGTCTGTCTGTCTGTCTGTCTGTCTGTCTGTCTGTCTGTCTGTCTGTCTTACTTTTCCCAGCATTGTGACCACCATTGTGTCGATGGGCTTCTCTCTACTCAAGAAAACAAACAAGCGAACAAACAGACAAACAAACAGGACCTGATGTCAAAATGACTGTTTGACTGACTGGTGGTGCTGGTAATTGCGTGTTTGACCCACTTGTGGAAGTATAGAGTTTAAGTCCGAAGAGAGCGTCTTTAACCCTGTTCGTACGTCGTGTTTTACTATCGTATCCTTACAACGCAGGGAACTCTGTGCCCCCATTTTCCAAAGAGGAAATTTAGTCGTTAATCCGATCCGTACGCTTTGCATAGCAGTCCGTCAAAATGAATTTTGTGATACATACTGAAAGTTTCAAAGAGATCTTTGTACTAGAAGTATTCTAAAATGTGAAGAATACAACCCCGGGGATACAAAAATGACCTCAAGGCATACGGATTGGGTTAAAAACCCATTTAGAAAACATATAGCTTTTTAGATCATAAACCCTATCATTATTTTTTCATACTTTTATGTGTATGTGTGTGTGTGTGTGTGTGTGTGTGTGTGTGTGTGTGTGTGTGTGTGTTTGCGTGTGTGTGTATGCGTACGAGCATGTGTTGTCTACTTAAAAAGGTTGAACAGCAGGTGGTTGGCGGGTGCTCTGGCGTGGTTTGCTCGTTCTTTCCTGTCTAACATCGTTCGTCCTTATCTCTTCACCTTGTTTATATGTTTGTAACTTAACACCTCTTATCTTCGGTCGGCACTTATATGATCTAATAGTGTTGCAAGTGCCGTAAGACTCTTACTTAAACTAAAACTATAAAAACGAATTCAATTCAATGCGTGCATGTGTGTGAAAAGT
>NW_004797337.1:387474-391441 GCF_000002075.1 Aplysia californica | reverse complement strand
GGGGTGGGTGGTGGAGGGTGGTGGTTGTGTTATTCCTTCCCTTCATCCTTCAATCCCGGTGGTATAACGCAGAATGAATGAACATTTCAGAAGGATTTTCTCCGTCAGGTGGGCGATTCTACATGAGCCCGGGATATCAGCACCACGTCGGGAGAGCGCACCCTGCTGGAGTCATCATCAAGGATTTTAACGGCATCAAAACGAATAACAAAACATTTAAAAAAGTGTAGAGATCTACACTGGGTAGCGTTTTCTTTTTTTTAATCAATGAACTTGGGGGGGGGGGGAGGGTTGATTTCTTCTCTTTTCATCTCTCTTCTCTTTCTCGTATCACTGGGTTTTGTAAGGGGAGTGGGAGGGAAGGATTCTTCTCTTTTCACTGTTTTTGTTTGTTGGTATTATTTTGTTTTATGTTTGTTTGTTTTTGTGATGCAGACGTGGTGATGGGAGGGCATTGACAGAAATAGATCTAGATCTACGCTCGGATCAGATTTGGATCTGACGGGGGTAGGAGAAAAACTGACGAAATAAATTCATGACGCCGAACAAACATGCGTAATTTTTTTTCTTCCCCCTTCTATGTTGAAAATATTGCTGAAGTAATGGATTCGAATGTTCGTTGGCTGGTGGTTGGCGGGTGCTCTGGAGTGGTTTGCCCCTTCTTTCTCATTAAACGTCAGTCGTCCTGATCTCTCCTCCTTTTTCGTGTTTATTACCCAAAAAAAACCCACTGTCTCCCCAATAGTATGTATCGTCTTGGACAGGTTGGACTGTCCTGAGTAGTTGGCAGGTGCTTTGGTGTGGTTTGCTCCTTCTGTCCTATACAAAAATCTATCGTCTCTATCTTCCCTGTTTCTTTTTTGTGTTTGTTACTCTCTTGTAACACGTCTAATCTTCGACACTTATATGACCGTATTGTGTAGCAAGTGCCGCAAAACTCTTTACTAAAACTTTTTTTAAAAGATTTGGACTGTAGAACAAAAATCTTGAAAAACTCCCCAAACAACTCAAGTTCATGAACGCCGCATTTCAGATCCGAACCAGGGTCGTCCGCACCTTTGTTCATTATTTTACCAACTGAGCCAACGCGGCACTCCTTAGCTTTCCTCATGAAGATGAGAAGCAAAATATATTATTAATATGATTATAAATAATAATTGCACTTATATAGCGCAAATCCATGCTCAAGAGCATGGTCTATGCGCTTTACAACTATTATTAGATCTACCCCAGCAGACCCTCTGAGAACACTCAGAAACATTCTCCGCTTCCGCGGAAGCATACAGTGCAAGCTGCAGATTTCACGCGCTCAAACACTATCAAACTGACAAGATCGTTCTCTGACTATAGCCGGGTACCCATTTCCACCTGGGTGAAGTGAGGAAAATTTGTGCAAAGTGCCTTTCCCAAAGGTACAACGTCGGGCCCCTGACGGGATTCGAACCCACGACCTTACGGTTGCAAGTCCGAGAGCATAACCACTAGGCCTCCGACGCCAAGATTATCTGTTTGTTCGTAATTTGGCCAGTGTTGAAGAGTGTAATGTTATTTTTTGACATGCGGATTAGATACACCGAGTAGGATTTGGAATTTTTAAGACTCGTTTCCCTCCTGGAGGGTCAAGTTTTAGCACCCGGATGTACAGATAGCTGCAAGACTTGATGAAACGTGCAGCTACATAAAGATAAAGCGCTCTAAACTTAGTTGCATTAAAATTATTTGAATACGCTTTTATTTAAAATAGAGGTGGGTTTTACGTGCCCATCAACACACTTCAGCTCATTTAGGCCGCTGGTTTCGACCCTGCATGTCAGGGCCAACCCAGGCTGAGAGAGATACAACATCCTGGCGGAAAGACCGAAATACTGTAACATACTGCATCCCAGTAAAAAGACCAAGCTATTTATCAGCTACACCACAGACACCGGAAGTCCCTAGCGTGGGTGGTTAGCTTGTGTTCTGGTGTGGTTTGTGCCTTCTTTCCTATCAAACATTTATCGTCCGTATCTCCCCTTCTTCTTTTTTGTATTTGTTACTCTCTTGTAATACCTTTAATCTTCGACACTTATATGACCTTATTGTGTTGCAAGTGCCGGAAAACCCTTTCCTGGGTATTGCGTGGCCTTCACCTCTCATCCAATAGGTCTCGGGTTCGAATCCGGATATCGACGGAAATTTTTCCTCTCTTAAAGAGTCTCCTTTCACTACCTTTCCTGCTCTCTAGCAATGTTATGTCGTCTGCTTTCGCCTCCATATTCTGCCCCCACTCCTTCACCTCCTTTGCCCTCTCCTCTAGGCTCCTGGCTCTTTCTGCAGCCTTTCTACTGCTACTCCTTGGCTTCTTCTTACTGCTGTCTTTCAGCCACACCCCTGATCTTATGGTAAGAACGATCTACACCTAGTCTTCTCGGGCAAGGGCGAAAAAGCTCAGTAGTCCCGTGTGCAAATTGCGCCCGTTAAAGATCCCTTGATGGTCCAAAATCGATAAGAGTAGGCTTCGGCCGCCACCCGGGCAAAATCCAAAATTTCCTACCTACTGAAAATGTTTTATGAGCCCCGCGCGCTCATATGACCTTATGCAGTTGCAAGCGCCGTAAAACATTTGTGGGTGGTTTTCTCCTTCTTTACAATTAAACATCTATCGTCCTGATTTCTCCTCCTTTTTTTATGTTTGTTACTCTCTTGTAACCCCTCTAATCTTCGGCACTTGTATGGCCTTATTGTGTTGCAAGTGCAGTAGAACTCTTACTAAAACTAAAAATGAAAAGAAACAGAGTAAAACACTTGCAAAGAAAAGAAGAAGAAGAAGAAGAAGAAGAAGAAGAAGAATAGTAAAAACTCTTATAAGATCTAGTCCAGAACCAAAAATTTTGTCCCTGGCGGCTTTGTTGGAGTACAGTAGTTAGCTACGTACGTATGCGTTCTGCGCAAATTTTAATTTCATGCCTATGGTCATGACTAATTCGCTTGATTTTAAGTTGTTTCATCTCTTGGGTGTGTCTAGCTTTGCACGAATTGGCATTGGCATGTTTTGAGGTGACCAACCAGCCTCCCAACCCCCCCCCACACACACACACTCTGGCCAAACTCCAAACCCGTTCGTTTGAGGTAGATATATACCAGCGTCTGTGGTGTGGCTGCTCGTAAGTGTTTGGCCGCCGCTTGCAGAAGGCATGAGTTCGATTCCGCTGTGGGGAGAACTTTTAACAAGTACATGCCTCCTCCGTTTTTCTGCAGTTGGGACTTGGTATCCCGCTCAGCCTAAGTTTTCCCTGAAAGACAAGGTCAAAGCGGCCTGTCTCTTAAATAATCAAAGTACGCAAATCTTTGTGTCGTGTCGATTTTTTAAAGAGATTTTATTTATTTATATAATTCCTTTTTTTTCATGGAGGAGGAGGGTGTCAGATACGTACAATTACCATCGAGGTACTAAGTAGTTGGTTGTTTTCACTTTAGTTCACAGCACGCTTGCTATTGCTTTGCATGTCAGCATAGTTGAAGGTTCTAGAAATATAACGTTTAAAAAAGTCAGTTTAAAAAGCATCAATCTGTGATTTTTAAATAAAATATTTTGGTGAATTGGAGGTACATCAGAATACATGATGTAGGGTATTATAAACATTATGCAAATTAATGGGAAGGAGTCGCAAATCTCTTTTTCTCTCTACATGTATTTTCTTTTCATTTTCTTGTCAGCTAAGCTTGTTTGGGTTGGTTTTTTGGGGGGATTTCTTTTTCTTTTTTTCTGGCTTTTGTATTATTTTGTTGTAATACCGGTAATCGTACTGAAAAAAGCAGACTTTAAAAAAAGAGGCAAAACTATTATGCATGAGCAAACACGTGCTTCTCATCAACTCAAACACACGTAAGTTTATTGTACAACATGTACTGCTGAGGACCTTGGTTTTTCTCTTCAGTGTGTAGACAGATGCTTCTTGTAAGCACTTACACATACACTCAGATCACT
>NW_004797337.1:384530-385502 GCF_000002075.1 Aplysia californica | reverse complement strand
TCTTCGGTTTTTTTTTTTTTGTCTGTCTTACCTTTTCCCACCTCTAAATGACAATTATTGTGTCGGTGTGCTTCTCTTTACTCGAACAAACGTACAAACGAACAGACATGACTCAAACTGTGTCAATATGTGCGCTTCATAAAGGACCGGAAGAATGTATCTACGTCAAAGTGTACTGCCTAGGTTATGGTAAAAATATAAGTCTATGGTACGGTACCACACGAGTGGTTTGTTTCTGGCACCTGGGTAGTTTAAGGCTGTTCTGAACGGTAATAATTTGGGCTCTACAAAAGCAAGATGGTCGTGGCTGGAGGATGTTTTTTCCATCAGTTGTTTGTTTCTTTTTATCATACTTTTTTTCCGATGCATGTATTGACTTGGATCGTGACGGTATGCATGTTCCTATTTTGCTTTACTCAAACCCAAACTTAGTAAAGGTCTATTTGTGTGAGTGCCGTGGTGGGACTGGGGATGGTTGATGAGTGCTCTGGTGTAGTTTGCGCCTTCTTTTCTATCAAACATATGTCGTTGTTGTCTCTCCTCCTGCTTTTTGTGTGTAAATGTTAACAAGACATAGGGGTGTATGGTCATCTTTTTAAACCAATATCCAAATAATATATCGACCTCCACAAATTGCTGTTTTTTGTTTTGTTTTGTTTTTCTTTGTTGACCTGCAACGGTGACCAGTCGAATGCAGTTCACGATATAATGTGTGTGTGTGTGTGTGTGTGTGTGTTTGCTTGTTTGTCTGTTTATGTGTGTGTATGTGGGGGTGTATGTGGGGGTGTATGTGTGTGTGATTTTAATTTCTTTTTTTGTTTGTTGGCCTTTTAACTTAACTGAGAACCAGTTCAGTTCCTGGGAAAAGTCGTGGTGCCGTATTTTTTAAATTCTCTACCTGTTTTCAACTTTTAATTTCATTTTCATTGATGAACATTGTTTCTCTCTCTCTCTCTCTCTCTCTCTCTCTCT
>NW_004797337.1:380393-382032 GCF_000002075.1 Aplysia californica | reverse complement strand
TGTGTGTGTGTGTGTGTGTGTGTGTGTGTGTGTGTGTGTAAAAAGGAGAGGGGATGGTGCCGCGGGAACTCGGCTACAGCGCGACTCTGAGTGTTTTTACCGCTTATCGAGGACCATGATGATAGTATGAACACTTCGCAACACATTTCCAGTTCACCATGGTGTGCACTATTTAACTCAATTTCAGCTAAATGAAGTTGTTGGGTTTTTTAAAGGGGGGGCTACCGTGGGAACTCGACTCTTGCGAAATATATTCCGTCTTCTTCTGCCCCGAACACCCCGCCCCCGCCTGCTTTGGGCGTGATACCGCGGACCACGGTGCGAACACTTCTCAGCGAAATATTTACAGCGAGCGAAGAGCGGCGGCCATGACAGAGAGCGGTTTAGGAGTGCCAAGTCTATGGTGTGATCAGAGGTAAATCTTCGATCTGCAGTCTGCAGTATAATCCTTGGCACAAATAATGCCTTCTTACTCCGAGTCTTCGGTTAGTGGCCAAGTGTTCCCCGCCTCTGCATCCAACTTTTCTGTTCTTAGTTTTGTTTTGGGGTTGTTTTGTTTGTTTGTTTTTTTGTTGTTGAGTCGTTGTTGTTTTGTTGGGTTGTTTTGTTTCTCTTGTGGGTTTTTTTTGTTTGTGTGTTGTTGTTTTTTTTTTGGGGGGGGGACTGCTTGATTTGTTTTGTTTGTTTCTCTTGTTTCTTTTTTTTTCTCCATCAGTTGTTTTTTTTTGCTCTGTTCTTGCTTCTATCTCATTGTTTTCTGTTCTTTTCCCCCCCCCCCCCTTCCTCACTATCTTTTTGTTTGTTTGTTTTGTTTTGATTTATGCTTTTTCTTATTTCCATCTATTTTGTTTTTGCTCTTTTGTCTTTTATTTCCATCTGATTTGTTTTTTGGCCTTTCACTTATCTATATCTGGGGTTTTTTTTTGTCGGTGGTACATGGTTGTGATTGCTTTTAGTGCTTGGGCAAAAAGTCCTGGTTACGTGGTATGACGGTGATGGAATGCACTAACGGAGGTTTCCTCAAGGGCGACCTGTGAGTGAGTGAGTGGGTGAGTGAGGGAGTAAGGGAGTGATTGAGGGAGAGAGTAAGGGAGTGAATGAGTGAGTAAGTGAGGGAGTGAGTGAATGAGTGAGGGAGGGAGGGGTGAGTGAGGGAGGGAGGGAGGGGGTGAGTGAGTGAGTGAGTGAGTGAGTGAGTGAGTGAGTGAGTGAGTGAGTGAGTGAGTGAATGAGGGAGTTAGTGAGGGAGGGAGTTAAGGAGGGAGTTAGTGAGAGAGGTAGAGAGGGAGTGAGAGAGAGAGAGAGAGGGAGAGAGAGCGGATGAGTGAACAAGTGAATAAGTGAGTGAGTGAGTGAGAATGGCGGAGGGGGAGAGATGGGAAGGGTGAGAGGTAGGAGGGAGAAACCGGGAGGGAGGGAGGGATTGTCTCTCTCTGTTGGGGTGGGTGCCCTGTGTTTGTCGGTACCATTGTTTTTGATGAGCGTACTCTTTTTCTGTGTGACATTCCGTGTTGATGCCTGCGGAGATTTGAAAGGGAGGTGGTTGGCGGGTGCTCTCGTGTGGTTTCTTCCTTCTCTTCTATCAAATATGCAATATATCGTCTTTATCTCCCCGCCTTCTCTTAATGTCTGTTACTCT
>NW_004797337.1:377337-379578 GCF_000002075.1 Aplysia californica | reverse complement strand
GAGAGAGAGAGAGGCAGAGACAGAGAGAGAGAGAGAGATAGAGAGAGAGACAAAGAGAGACAGACAGACAGGGACCGAGAGAAAGAGAGAGAGAGAGACGGTATGCTCGGCAGCTCAAGTGCTAGACTGTGAAGGATAAACACAATCAAGCCTTTGTGGGCTCAGGATTGATTCAAATGTACTGTTTACACCTAGCTCGTCTCCGGCCGCGTTTCTGGGCTTCTTCCTGTGTGAGGACCTGGTGAATATGTACCTTCGTAGCTCTTTCTTGTGCGTGGAACATATCAGTACCTTAGAATTACCGTTTTGAGTTAATAAGGCCATGTGGTCAGAAACCACACGTTCTATCTACTTTATCGAAATCGTAAGATTATTCGGAGTCGTTATCAAGATATTCAAAGAATTGCATTTAAAAAAAGCTTGACATGATTTTGAAACTCGAAATTTTTAGAGTCTGATTTCTCAAAACTAGATAGTCCTACTGAGCAGATAGTAATTCTAGTGTAGTGATATTTTGTGATGAACGCAGTCACCTCTAGCCTTTCATGCCCTTATAGCAATACATGTAGTCCGTTTGTCAGTGCATGGGGTTCACCAAAACGCCAGCATTGGAGACTATTTCTTAAGCGAAGTAGAACAAGAAGGTTAAAAGATATTTGTGGCGTGTGCTATGGCCAATGAGATCAATTAATTGTAGCAGACAAATTAAATGTTTCCCATATTTTGAGCATTTAAAAGCTTCGTATCCACTCGTGGATGTACGCAGCTTGTGGGCGTATCTACAGGCTTCAGCATTTCTTTTTCGTGAAGGCTTTTATGACTTGCTGCCCACTGTGACTGCTGCTCGCCAACTGGATCTGTCAGAATTTAGGCTCTCCCATGTTGAGGGATCTATGTTGAAGTCCAGCAAAGACAACATTTATGGCCTGAAAACTTGAGGGAAACTATGCTGGTGATGTCTTTCTTTGTGCTAAATGATTGATACAGTGTCGATATGCTTCTCTTTTCTTAAAACAAGAACTGTAAAATTCAAAGTATCAATCAATGAAATGGCTGAAACCTTCAGATTCTGCTTTCAACTGCGGTCAGAGTTGAACATACGAAGACTTGTATTATGATATCCGAGACCGCACACTTTGACGTGTTTCCGGTTTGCTATATCGCGTCACTTGACTCCGTTAGAAGCCAGTGGTTGGGAGAGCGTCTCTGTTAGGTCCAGCGTCTTTACTTTCTCATCTGTTGTGTCTGTCTGACTTTTTGCCAGCACTAAAGGATCATTATTGTGGCGAAGTGCTTCTCTTTACGCAGACAAACAAAGACTCAGTAGGAGCCAAATCGTTTCCACAAAATTACGAAGTTCTATCTTCCCAGTGCCTAGTTTTGAGAAATTTAACGCGAAAAACTCATGAGTTTTTACAAAATGCCAATCTTTTACTAATGCAATTCTTTGAATATCTTTATAATGAGTCCGAATAGTCTTAGGATTTTGATAGAGCGGTTAGAACTTTAAAATTTGATTTTGTGACCTCGTTGTCTAAGTAACCCAAAGACGGCCAAAAATGTCAGATAAAACTTTGTAGTTCTAAGGTAGCGAAATGTAGAGCAAAAAGAGAAAAATGCCGCGCGCACTCAGCTATGCGTGATGTGTGTTTTGCCGTCCAGTTGAGTGTTGTAGCGGGTACCAAGATGCGCACGCTTCAGCAGCGAAGATCTTATAGCGAGCAAATAACGGCGGCCATGACAGTGCGCAGTCTTGTCTAGAAGTATAAGTCTATGGAGCTGAAAATTTCCACCGTAGACTCGACCTGTCTCACGGGACGACAGACGTAGACCCACATGAAGCAATCAGCTAGCTGTATTCGTTTTACTATCTTCCCTCTCCCAAGTGGTGTTACCCCTGTTGATCTGGGTGGACGGCCCCATAATTGCGTCTGTTCTTCTTGTTTAGGCTTCTCAGATTCACCGTTGCACGCAAAGGACGCGAGTTCGATTCCCAAGTGGGGAACTCGATGATTGAATCGGATATTTTCGTTTTCCTGCTGGGATGTTGTGTCCCGTTCGGTTTCGGGTTTGCCCTGATAGACAGGATGGAAGCGATCCGTTTTTTAGATGATCGAAATTGTGTCAATGAATGACTAACATACAAACACACACACACACACACACACACACACACACACTCACACACACACACACTCACACACACACTCACACACACACGCACGCACGCACGCATACACA
>NW_004797337.1:372643-377237 GCF_000002075.1 Aplysia californica | reverse complement strand
ACTCACACACACACGCACGCACGCACGCACACACACACACGCACACACACACACACACACACACACTCACTCACTGTATGCTGACACATTCCTCTTCTACCCAATGACACTGTGCTCAGAGAAAGCTTCCTTCCTCTTATTGTTCTTATGTGTAGAACATGACCTTATAAGGCGGGGGGAGGGGGGGTTGGAGAGCGTCTTTAGTTGGTCCTGCTCCTTTACTTTCCCTCTGTTGTTTCTGTCTTTCTCTTTTCCAGCACTAAATGACCATTATTGTGTCAATGTACTTCTCTTTACTCAAACAAAGCAATTTCTGTCTTTCCATTTTCCTGCTCTAAATGCCCATTATTGTGTCGATATGCTACTTTTTACTTAAATAAAACAGTGTATTACTCATTCCCGGCTCTAAATGAACATCATTGTGTCAATGTTCTTCTTTTGACTCAAAGCAATGTCGGTATTACTTTTCCCCGGCATTAAATGGCCAGTATTGTGTCGATGTGCTTCTCTTTATTTAAACAAATCAGTTTCCGTCTTACTTTTTCCCAACACAAAATGACCATTATTTTTTATCGATTTTCTTATCTTTACTCAAACAAAGCAATTTCTGTCTTACAATTTCCCAGCAGTGAAGGACCATTATTGTGTCAATGTACTTCTTTTGACTCAAAGCAATGTCGTCATTACTTCTCCCCTGCATTAAATGGCCATTATTGTGTCGATGTGCTTCTCTTTACTCAAACAAAGCAGTTTCTGTCTTGTCTTACTTTTTCCCAGCACTAAATGACCATCATGTGCTTCTCTTTACTCAAACAAACAAGAAATTAACGTGACGTTATTGTGACAAAAACACTCCAGAAGTCATGTACAGGCCAATCAAACTTTTATTTCTCTTTGAAAACCGTGGACACATCACAAGTATCATTCACTAGAGGAAGACGACAACACTGGGAACACCTGCTATTCTATCTCAGTGTAGCTGATTGTCTTGTTGTTGTTGTTGTTGTTGTTGTTGTTGTTGCTATTGTTGTTTCTTTGTTTATTGTGTAGCTGTCGGTCGCTATAGTCGTGTAACCGTTGACTGTGTAGCGGTTGGGCTCTTGAACGCAGAAGATGTGAGTTCGATTCCCGAGTGAAAAGGTTTTATCGAGTATATCCGTTGTCTTACTGCTGGGACGTTGAATCCCTCTCAGTCCGGGTTGACCCTGACTGGCAAGGTCGAAGCAGCCTGCCTCCTAAATAGCCTAAACCGTGTTAATGGGGACGTACAACTTCTGCAGTTACTTTTGCTTTAGTAATCGTGTTGTTATCGTTGTTGTCGTTGTGTTGACGCCGTAAATACTGCTGTTGTTGTTGTTGTGGTTGTTATTGTTGTTGTGTTGTTGTATTGTAGACAGTGAGATTTTTTTAATAGGAAACGTGGCCTCGTGTCACGAAGCTAAACTTTCATAATCGCCGCTGTATTTATTGGTCAACCTAATATTTCGACCAGCAAAACACTTAATGCCCATTGAAAGTACATAAATTGAGAAGGCAGACGTAAGCAATTCTCACTGTAACTTTTATGTAAGATCAGAAATCAGGAGTCGAATCAAATAGCTCAAGATGTTCTTAGATCCCATTCTTTAAAAACGTTTCTGCATAAACTCAGAGGACTACCATTTTTTTCACGGTTTGACAAATATGTTTAGCTTTATGATGAAAAAAAAAAACCCTCCCAAAAACATTCCAATTTAATTTTGTATTACTCACTGGAACATTCAGTCAAAAACATTCCAATTTAATTTTGTATTACTCACTGTAACGTTCAGTCAAAGAAACACCCACCTTCATCTCCCATGTCAAAAAGTTTCCTAAAACGTGCACTACTGTATTGCCTGTCCCCGCTTTCTCTTGTTTGTAAATTCAACGACGTTTCCACTCGGGAATATGTTCCAGTAACCGTCCAGAGTACATCATCTTTAAGATAGAAGCAAATCTTTTCACTTTTCTCGTTTTAGGCGTTGTTCGACCGCTGCAGGTTGTAACTCCCCCCCCCCCACCCAAAACAACGACCTCCACTTTGTTTTATCAGCTGTTTTCTGAGCCCAGGTTGTGCCCCATCTGGTCTTTGATGTTATCTGAGGATGTTATCTTTTTAATCATATTCTGGAATACATTATTATCCAACAAAGTTTTTGTGCTCAATGGTCGGACTGGATTCATTCAGTCGTGACACGAGATTTCGTTGCTGGTCGTCTTGTTATCAGACAATTACCAATTAACTTTCGTAACTCATAAGATCGTACAGTCACTCTTATCATGCATAATAACAACAAAAGAAGTCTTAAACCCTGTCCCCAAGGAGCGTACAGTATACATGTACATGCAAATTTAAAAACAAAATCAAAAACAAAAAGAAAAAAGATAATACAAACTTGTCCATAATACAGGTGCGCTTAACCGTTTTTTCTATTTCCATGAAGGGCATATCCGCATGTTATGTATAAGTGGAACACATCGCATGCTCCCTTTCTCATGAAGTTGTCCCGCTTCTTCTTCAGTGTATCTCTTTCTGGCTTTTACTTGGATTCAAGAGGAATGATACGGCAGTAGCGATTTATTAAATACGCTTGGCACATACACGACAGATTTTATCAACCGTAGAAACACCCTTAGAAGAAATAGAGGAGCCGATTTTCTGAAAGTGTGTATGTAGGCCTATATTTCAAACTAGCGTACTTAATACTAGCATAATGTACGCATCATGGGAACAGAGCTTTACAGTATACTTCACACATAGAAAAGCAACGTAGGTAAACAGTAGACTAGAGAACGAAGTCGTCAACAGTTGGAGCAATATGTCGTCACCGTTACTTGGCGAAATATAGGAGTATAGTACCTCGCTACCTTAGAATTACAAAGTTCTGTCTAATATTTTTGGTCGCTTTGAGTTACTAAGACCATGAGCAAGCCAGTAACCAAATGTTCTTTTATCAGCTCTCAAAATCTTGCGGTAATTCGGAGTCGTTACCCTAAAATTCAAAGAATTGCATTTGAAAAAGCTTAACATGTGGAACTCAAATTTGTTAACGTCAACTTTCTCAAAACTAGGTACTGAGCAGATAGAGCTTTGTAATTCTTGGATAGAGACTATGTGTTCTCAATACGCAATTTGTTTTCTCTTTATTCTTTGGTTTTGATATTTATACCTGAGCTCGTAGGCTAACTGGAATTTGACAAAATGGGAATCCTTTGGTCCAATATTATTTGTGTACAGCCCTGTACACATTGCTCTGTGCTGATGAAGACGTTCGTTCAATGTCAACAACATGTATGTCCGTAAATCATTTCGATGGAATCTCTCGGAAGACGTGGGGGTCTGCAACTTGTCGTCGACACACTGAGTATCAAAGTACAAAAACAATACCGTGGCAATCTCAAACAATGTCAAACATAACCACACACAGTACGGTTTATCATCTTCATTAATGAAAAGTTTTGTTTGTTAATACATGGTACAATGTAAGGGAACCGCCATGCTTGTTTGCATACGTGCCCGGAAATATATTTATAGTAAACGAAAACCGACACCTCTCCACATTCAGTAAAGTCGAACAATTCCATGTAGGCTACACCCATAAATACAAGCATGCTTCAAGTACAACACATTGTGTATTCTTTCATGCACAAACAGGAACGCATGTGTACGTTATAATTTTTTTTTCTAAGAGTACAAACACAAATTTGTCAGCAGTGAATTAGGAAAAAGTAAATCACCGCCCAGTTGAAAGTACGCCTGTCTCACAGGCACAGATTAATAATAAATAGTCACAGAGCGTTAGCATGTTCATGGAGGGGAAGAGAAACAGAAAAATCAAGTCTGAAAACGAACATACAGTAACAGGCAATGGGCACAGATAAAGCGACATCGGTTTGGATGTCAAATAAAAGATATGGTGAGATAAGGAAATAAGCGTAAGATTGCGATGAACGTACTCTCTCTGTGTGTCAAATCCATTAGATCAAACTGATCCAACAGTAACGTCCCATCATACTCTAACGGTTTTTATTCAACCCCTACAAGAAAATAACTAAGAAGATGTCACGTCTATTTGCAAGATTTTGTTAATGAGACTGGATGCAGGACACCATGTGTCCAGATATTTATCTACTTTAGAATTACAAAGTTCCATGTGACATTTTGGACCATTTTGAGTCACTAAGACATTGAGGTCCGAAACCAGATGTTCTATGTGCTCTATCAAAGTCGTAATATTATTCGGAGTCCATATCAAGATATTCGAAGAATTGCATTCGAAAAAGCTTGACATATTGTAAAACTCAAGATTGCCAGCGTCAAATTTCTCAAAATTAGGTCGTGAGTAGATACAACTTTGTGATTCTAGGATAGCGATTTGATTGTTGAGCGTTCCAAGGGTTGCCTTTATGTGTGATTCAATAACATATAATTATCTTTCTATTATCTTCTGATGTCCCCTTGACTCTTTGTCGAATGTTTGTTTGGGAGAATCTGTAGATTGATAATAATAATAATAACAAATAGGAAATAGCGTTTACTAAGTGCAAAATCCCATTAGCTCTAGGTGTTGAA
>NW_004797337.1:371401-372504 GCF_000002075.1 Aplysia californica | reverse complement strand
ACCCAAGGAGACGTGACAGCATTCTGAAACAATCTCACTATCCTGGGAAGCATATTATAGTGCGAGCAGCCATTTTACAGGCGCTAAATAAAAACTCAAACATACCGACAAAGAAAATGCTGGTTTGGTCGTGTTTGCATAGATCAGAGGTCAGTGTTGAATTGTAATTTGCTTGAACTGAACCATTAATTTCTTAGTTGCGATGGGGCTGTTCGACAAAGTTGACGAAGTGATGGACATGTTTTTTCTTGTATGACATATCCTCGTTCAGAACTTACCTTTTTTGTTATATAGGGTAAGTTAGTGTGTGTGTGACGGGGGCTCTGGTGTGGTTTGCTCCTTCTTTCCAATGTCAAACACAATCCATTGTCCTTATCTCTCTTTCTTTTTTTGTGTGTGTGTTTGTTACATTCTTAAAACACCTCTAATCTTCGGCACGTATGTGACCTAATTGTGTTACAAATGCCGTTAAAACTCTAACTAAAACTAAGAAGATTATAGCCGTGTTATTCAAAATGACGCAGTCCCGCCCATGTAGTTGTCGGTGATAATGCTTAATATGGTTCATGGGTATTATAAACTTTCATGTCTTTGCACGAACATGTACAAAAGACGTACTTACACACATACCCATACCTATACACGCACGCTTTTACACATACACACACTGACACACAAACAAACAAACACACAAATGGTCTCTTTTAAGCACAAGGGGGTTATCCCGAAAAATGCTGATTTGAGAAAAATCAAAGGTAAAGTTTTTACCCCTTGTTCAGTTTCTTGAAAGACAAGGAGAGTTTTTTCTGTAAGCAAGCAAATATACGTACCAATGAAACCAAACTTCTCCTATAGGTAGGGAAATGCCCACTTTTGGTGTAGGTCAAGATTTCTGGAAACCCCTGGAATGTGGGTTAACCCGCTTGTCCTTAAAAGCGACCAAATAAAAGGAGCTATGTGTACCAAGAAAAGTGCGTGTGCGAGAGGTGCAGAAACAAAAGAGGCATAAAGAATAACAATAATGTATAGGATATCTTGTACAGGAGACCGTGTTTTTCATTTTACTAATGTATTTTACTCACAGATGCACTAACCCCCCCCCC
>NW_004797337.1:367396-370296 GCF_000002075.1 Aplysia californica | reverse complement strand
TCTCTCTCTCTCTCTCTCTCTCTCTCTCTCTCTTTCTCAGCACACACAGACGAGCACATGGACGTAAAATACACACTACGTTATATCATCATATCACATATTTCAACCAAATAACCCGAGAGTCGTCGGTCTGAGTTCGAGTATGGGGAAGGACATTTCTCAACTGACCAGCAGAAGAAATGCCTCACCGTTAATACATTGTGTCTCACGTCAGTGGAACTGGGGGACTTCACAATAGACGGAGATTGACTGAAAGTGGAATAGAAAAGAATGGGGGTGTGAGGGGTTGGGGGATTGACTGAAAGGGAAATAGAAAAAGGTGGAGATGGGAGAGAGAGAGAGAGAGAGAGAGAGAGAAAGAGAGGAAAAACCGAGAGAAGAGAGGGAAAGAGATGGTAAAGAAGAGAAGAGAAGAGATAGGGAGACTAGAAATAGTAAGAAAGGAAGAGAGAAGGGAGGGGGAGAGAGAAAGAGAGAGAGAGAGAGAGAGAGAGTAAAAGAGATTGAAGGAGAGGACGCAGTGAAGATAAAAAAAGGAACACTTCGTACTGCGCAAAAGAAACCAGTATACGTCTAAACTAAATGGAACTAAAATATTTTTACAGGAATTGTTTACACAAAAGGAACGAACACTAACAACACATATTTTGAAGGCGTTTCCCGAAACGTATTATACCTTCACTCCTTGAGAGATGAGACAAGCAACAAAACCCTTAGCATTTACCCAGTATAAAGTGTTGATGTTATTTTCCTCGTAAGATTTAATTAAAGTTTATGGAGACAAAAAACAACGACAGCAAACAATCCCCCCCCCCCAAAAAAAAGACATGGAAAGTCTAAAGTCATAAAACTATTCAGCTTTTTACTATTTTCAGATTTAAATGGTTTCAATACGTTTCGGGAAAGCTCTTCCTTTGACGCTTACATTATTTGTTGACGTACACTCACACACATAATTATTTTACTATACAGTTTTCCAAAAGACTTAACTCTTGGTTTCTGCCATAGCAGCAGTCAGGCTTACTTATAGCGTTGTTATGTTATGTTGTGCGCTTCTGTGGGGGGTGAAATTTCCTCCAAAATCTCTCAGCGTTGTTTTTAAGAGATATTGTGTTTGTACAAAACGTATTTTATTCCTTTCTCTGTTCAACACTTATCCATGGCTCTGTACAGAATGTATCCTTGTCTCTGTACAGGGATAAGCGATAGATAGAGAATCACGAACGACACGTTGTGTGCCTAAAGGCCACTTTTTTTAGAGGTCCAGGTCTCATTGTCGTGGTTTTTGCCAAAGAGAATCGTGTCTGTGTGTTTGTGAAATCCTTTCTGAATGAACAACCCACTTGCTCTTTGCAGGAACATCCGTGGAGCTAATTCAAGCTAGAACTATATCCTTTCTGAATGAAGAACCCACTTGTTTTTAGCAAGAACATTCGTGAAACTAATTCAAACGGTAAACCAAGTCCATCGTAGTCTTGATAGAAAAAAACAACACCAACTAAACCAACAAAACCAAAAAAAAACTACGCACACACGCTTCAACAAGGAACTATGCAGCACATCAGTGTCAATGCATGGTTACTAAACAAAGTGGCCTTCTCCGATAATCCTTTTCAGGTTATTATTTTTCTTAAACGGAGGGGTACAGATCAACGTCCATTTCCTTCACAAAATCATTAAATAACCTCGATGTTTCCAATACAGTGCATCCTCGAATCTCGTCTATGCACCTCTCACACTGATTTCGTCCTGAACAATTACAGAAGCATTCTGAACTTTTCCAGATAGTTTCGTCAATATAGCAAACACTAAAACCGTAACTGCTCGGGAAAATCTGTGTGTGCAATAACCAGTCTCTGGACGTAATCAGGGTATTTTTGACAGGTGCCGTGGTTCTTTAGGATGGCGTGTCACTCACAGAATGTGGGTCACGTGAGGTCACATGAGGTCAACACTGGACATCCTCCTCCCCTAGCTCCTCCTCCTTATGCGCTATGGGGTCACAGGCCACGCGCAAGGGCGTGAACTCCATCTCAAAACTGTTGTCCCCGAAGGTCAAGGGGTCTAGGTGAGCTCCCGCCGCACGCAGCTCTGTGGTACTGGACGTCTGCGGAGAACCGTGCGACCTCGACCTCGACGAGGGCCGGAGGGGCGTGGTTTCGCCAGGCGACGAGTGGGCGGGGCTACAGTGACGGCAGGCGCCGAGCGGCGCGAATGCGTGCGTCTCGCCAGAGTCCCGAGAGAGGTTCAACAGTGGCATGGCGTTGACGCCCGCGTCGCCCGGCGCGCCCCCGGCGGCGTCGCCCATCACCATCTCTATAGAGCCGCCGTGCGCGGAGGTGGCGGCATCCTCACGCCGTGCCTGCGACATAAGGTAGGCGATCTGGGAGGCCGTGTAGCCCTCGCGGTCGCAGTACATGAAGCGGGAGAGCAGATTGATGTTGCGGTCGAAGAAGATAAGGATGATTGGCTCCACGAGGGCTTGAGTCCACGCGATGAAACAGAACGCTTGGTACACCTAATGGAAAAAGGGGGAGAGGGTTGGGAGGGGGACATGACTGTAACGTTTTCAAAAGTTAAACGATCCTCAGGTAACCTTACGGTTAAGTTGTCAAAAGTTTAGACGTGTCTGTGAGGACTTTATAATAAAGTTTGAACAAGTTAAAAACATTAGCTTCTGCTGGAAAGTTTGAGAACGTTGTGATGTAAGTTAGAGTTGATCTTACAACAACTGATGGACGAAGGAGTGTGTGTTCACTGTTTGACACAAGCTTACACACGTACGTGCACACTAACACACATGCATGATAATGTGCGTATGCATATATTCATAATATTTTAATAGGTGCTCTCGCCTCCCCTTTCCCCGCCCTCCCTCATTCTCTCTCTCTCTCTCTCTC
>NW_004797337.1:357004-365624 GCF_000002075.1 Aplysia californica | reverse complement strand
ACATTATTTATTGTACGACAACGCTCACCCGAAGGTTACATTCCTGTCACTTTATTGTCACTACATTGTCACTCTATTGTCACTGCATTGTCGCTCAACTGGTGGCTTTTAAGGACAAGCGGGCTAACCCAAATTTCGGGGGTTTCCAGAAATCTTGACCTACACCAAAAGTGGGCATTGCCCTACCCATAGGAGAAGTTTTGTTTCCTTGGTGTGTATATTTGTTTGGTTATAGAAAAAATCTCCTTGTCTTTTAAAGAGACTGAATAGGAATCCAAAAACTTTTACTTTGATTTTTTCAAAACAGCATTTATTGAGATAGCTCCCTTGTGCTTAAAAGCAACAAATTGTCACTACATTGCCACTCAATTGTTACTACATTGTTTCTCAATTGTCACTACATTGCCATTCAATTGTCACTACTTTGTCTCTCAATTGTCACTACTTTGTCTCTCAATTGTCACTACATTGTCTCTCAATTGTCGCCACATTTTCACGACATTGTCACCACATTATCACTAAATTGTCGTTACGACCTCGGCACCACATTAATATTGTCACACGACATTGTCACCACATCGTCACTAGGACGAGGCTCACCTGTAGGTTACAATCCTGCGGCTGGTTCTCGTCCGTGCCGTCGGCGCCGCTGAGCAGGTTGAGGCCGAAGGGTATACAGAAGGCCGCCTTGATCAGGTTCAGGAAGGCCGCGTGGGCCAGGAAGGCGCTGGTCATCCGGCGGAGTGGACGCCGCACGAAGATCATGGCCATAACCAGCAGGTTGAGCGCCATACCCAGGCTAGCCACGAAGAACAGGTAGTAGGCCTCCTGGTGCTGTGTCTGCCTGTAAGGGGTGGGGTGTGGGGTGGGAGGTGATGAACAAGTGAAATTGTGAAGTGGTGAAATGGTGAAAGGGTGAACTGGTTAAATGATGAAATGGTGGAGTGGTGAAATGGTAAAATGGTCATGGTTTAACACCCCGATCAGCACTACATATTATGTCAGGCTATTTAGGAGACAGGACCCCCAAGTTTAACGTCCATCTCCAAAAGGACCGAACCAAGTGGGAAATTCGTGGAAAGTGTCCACAAGGCTACCGACACCGCTGTGGGGATAGGAGGGGGAGATAAAAGTTACGTAATTAAAAAGGTAACGCATTTTTTCAACACAAAAGAAATTTAAGACGCGTGACATCTGAATTTACTGTCCATCTCCGATAAGACCGAGCCAAATGGGTAGAGAGCCTTTTTTAAAATCCCCGAAACAACCCCAGTTCGAAACACGCCCCTTTTTGGATTCGAACCAAAACCATAATTGGTCGCTTTTAAGGACAAACGGGGTAACCCAGATTTCGAGGGTTTCCAGAAATTTTGACCTACACCAAAAGTGGGCATTGCACTACCTATAGGAGAAGTGTGGTTTCATTGGTGTGTATATTTGTTTGGTTGTAGGGAAACTCTCCTTGTCTTTCAATGAAACAAATCAAGTGGCGAAAACTTTACCCTCAATTTTCTCAAAACAGTATTGCTTACAAGCGATCAATTTACTCTCTTACTTTTACCCTGCACCTAACGACCGTTATTGTGTCGATGTGCTTCTCTTTACTCAAACATTTTCCCTGACATGGCAGCCCGCCACACGCCCGTGTCCTTCTCCGAGTGTCTCTGGCTCTCTGGCTGTCGGATATTCTGTGCACGTGTCTCTCTCCGCATTCTGCACAGTGTTGTCGGTTCTCCTTCCCGTCTCAATGTGCCTGCTCTTTACCCTCACAAAGAAAGGATTATCTGACTCTATCGGAATTCTGCAAGGATTTCAGTCCCACATTTGCACCCCTGTTTCCGATTTCTTTCTTCGTGGTATGTGTGTGAGTGTGTTCCTTTTCCATGTCTTTCTTTGGGCGTGTCGCTAACTCAATTGATATTACGAAAGGCCAATGTGCGAATCTGCTGTGTATTTCCGAAAGTTCCTGGTTGAGGTGGGTGGTTGGAGGGTGCTCTGGAGTGGTTTCCCCCTTCTTCTTTTTTGTGCTCTCTTGTAACACGTCCAATCTTCGGCAATTAAATGACCTGATTGGGTTGCAAGTACCGTAAAACTCTTACTAAAACTAAAATCTTTATTGAACTTAAGCCATTCGCGGAGTTTTGAAGGCTGTCCACCTGTTTGATGAGGTCCTATCGGAGATGGACGTGACCTTTAGAAACCCCTCCTCTTTAATAATGTACGGTGGTGCCCTAGCAATAATAGTGTTCTGGCTCCACTTTTTAACAAGAACTGAGTTACACACTACCTACACATTGCTGAGTTATACATGTTCACTACCTACACATTACAGAGTTACACACATCCTACTCATTACAGAGTTACACACAACCTACACATTACAGAGTTACACACTACCTACACATTGCTGATTATGCGTATTCACTACTTACACATTACAGTGTTACAAATAACCAACACATATTATTGAGTGATGCACTAACTACACCTTACGGACACAGATGACATGCACACTGTGTCAAAAACACGAGACAATCTTACCTGTGGGGTTGGGGGGGGGGGGGGGGGAGGAGGGGGTCAGTGCAACACTTAGCAAAAGGTGCGAGACCTTCTAGCTCTACGAGTGTGAATCTTTGAATCCCATTTTCTCAACACTATTCGTCATGGTGTAAGAACCCTATTATTCTAAGGACACAGCGTTAAAAAGAGTGCATGCCATGTCTATTTGCTTCCCTGTCTTGTTGTGGATGGTTAGGGGCACCACAGGTGTCTTCTACATCTTTCCTTTCCTTTTGTTTTATTTTGTCTGTCTGCTGTAGGGTTTTTTTCTTCTTTGCACTAAATGGCCGCCATTGTGTCAAACTACTTCTCTTTACTCAAACAAACGCAGCTGCCCTGCTCTTGCTTTTCTACACCGTGATGTAGGTCTTGAATGCAGAAGGCACGAGTTCCATTCTAACTTGGGAAAGATTGTATGTCTGACATCTCCACCTCACTGCTAGGACGAGGCCCTCACAACCCCGGGCTGACCCGGGCTGGCAGAGTTGACGCAACTCGCCCCCTCAACAATCTCAACTATTTTGAAAGGGAGAAGGGTTATTTTAGAAAAGGTTTTACGGCGCTCGCAACTGCATAAGGTCATTTGTGCGCCAGGAGAAGGTTGAAGGGGTGCGCGTAAAACTTCGGTCTCTGTTTATTCTTCTGTCACACCCACACCGCACGTGGAATGCGGGCTGTCTGGTGCCAACACATAGATTGGTGTAATAAGTAAAAGTTTTACGGCGCTTGCAACTGCATAAGGTCATATGAGCGCAAATTTTAATGTCTCCAGTCCTTTCTTCTGTTTGAAATCTCTCCACCAACGCCACTCCCCTCTCCCCGTGGATGGTTGGAGGGCACAGATGATAGAACTCTGGCTGTGTCATCAGTCTGTCTTTCTATGTATATGTGCGTCTGATTGCCTGTGTGTATGACTGTGTGTATGTCTGTGTGTCTGTTTGTGTGAAGGTCTTTAGAATTGTCTTTTTAGCTTTCTTTTTTCTCCCTTCCCTTGTCTCAGGACACCGGCTTTTCACTCGTTAGGGCTTACCAATGTATACTATTCTTTGAACGGAAAACTAAAACGTGCTTGCTTCCTTTTTGCCGCATTTTCCTCCTGACATTTATACAGTAATCGACCTTCGTGTCAGCTTGACCTCGCACATTCTATAAAAAGATATTGCATTTTCAGAATTGGCATTCATAAATTTGCCCGTAGAACTGTTGAGAGTTTTCATTTTATTTCTTAAAAAAAGAAGAAGATATTACCGTGGGAAAGTGGGAGTCTCTTCGCGTGTATTTTAGAAAAAGAGCACCGATCAGAAAAAAGGAGAGGTATTTTTATGCTTTGGTTTTATCTTTTTACTCTTCGGGACTTTGTAAGAAGTGAAGTTATAAGGTAAACATACGTTTTGGGAACGAAATGATGGATTATGTCTAGTGCAAGAAATTGTTATTTGGCACTCACACACACACGCACACACACACTCACACGCACACGCACACGCGCACACACACACACGCGCACACACACACACACACACACACACACACATACACACACACACACGCACGCGTTCACGCACGGAAGCACGCACGCACGCACGCACTCATAGACACAAATGATAAATTGAAAGTTACGGTTTAGATGTTGCCAGCTGTGTGCTCCAAACACCACCCCCCTCTCCCTTGTGTCTGTCTGTCTGCCTGTCTGTCTGTCTGACTGTGTGTCTGTGTGTGTGTGTGTCTGTCTGTCTGTATGTCTGTCTTTCTGTCTGCTTTGTTTTTCCCAACACTAAATAAGTGTTACGTCCCTGCTTCTTTGTGGATGGGGGACAGCTGCTCTAGAGTGATTTGTTCCTTTTTTTCCCCTTTCAAACTTCGGTCTTATATCTCCTCCTTTTCTTTGTACGCTACTCTTCAATTGTAACGCCTTTAATCTTCAACACTTGTTTGACCTATTTGTGTTGTAAGGCCGTAAAACTCTTGCTGAAACTGAACTAAACATGTTTTCTTGTGGTGACCCTAATTCTTCAACTCACCAAAATGTGAAGTAAATTAATGGTGGGCCCTTCGTTCAACAACTTCTAGACGTGAGTTTGATTCACGGGCAGATAAGAAATTAAAATACAGGTGAAATTTTCCAAGACGGCAACCCAATCTCGAATGGAAAAGTGGCTGTCGTGGACAGGTGGGCGTCTTTTAAAGTGTCATTATAATGTAAAAAAAAACCCAAAAAAACCCACACACACCAAAACGACCGAGACGATTTTCTCCCCAGGAGATGAATAAAGATTGTCATTGTCAAAAGTAAAAAGACGTAAGGGGGGGAATGGAAAATGGTCTTTGGTAATTGTCTTTGAAAGTGTCCATCAGAACTGTTTCGACTGTACATATTTAAAAAATGTACCTGTCTTCCTGCTTGAATGTCTCCCGCCCCACGAGACTGGACTGAAGCAGTCTTCTTACCGAACGTTGCAGTCGTTGGGGGGGGGGGGTTGTTTGTTTGTTTGCTTTCATTTTTACTGCGAATTTTGCAACAATCGTCCAAACTCTTGTCCATGTGGGTACGATTCCTGGTCAAAAGGAATAATCCGGTGCCTTTTGTCCATAGCAACAGTGTCAACGGTCTTATCTCTCGTCCGTAACAACGATTCCAAATATCTCATTATATCTTCTCCTTAGCAGCGACACCAAATAATAATATGTAATCTCGTGTCCATACAGACGATGCCAAATATCTTATCTTTTTTCCTTATCAACGGTGCCAGATAAATTATGTCTTGTTCATAGCAACCATTCTAAAATTGTGTTCCTTGTACATAGCGACTTTGCCAAATACCCTGTCTCTTGTCCATTGCAACAGTGCCAAATATTTAATCGCTTGTCCATAGCAGCTGAGTTGATGTCAAGCGTCTGACTTCTTTTCCATAGCAACTGGGTCAAGGTCAAGTGACTTACCTCTTGTCCATAGCAACGATGCGGGGCCCTCCAGCATGCTCAGCCGCGGCCAGCCAGCCCCTGGCACTGTCCGTGCTGCTGTTGTACTGCGTCATGGAGGGGGGCGGGGCTCATCACAGACACGCCCACGGCAGCACTTCCGGGCTCGGAGGGCATCGCTGATGGGGAGGAAAGGGGGGAGGGGGGAAGGGTTGAGAGTACGTTATTGAGGGCGGATAGGTCAGATGGGCGATTGGCTCATAAGTCCATTCATGTTTGGAGAGGTCCCGACTCCCCATTTCACATGTTCTTTTTGGGCGTCCTCGCTACGTTTCCTGGAAAGTTTTCTTTTAAAATGTATTGTTATCTTACTGTTATCTTTTTTGACGTTATTTTGACAAAATAATAAATAATAATAATAATATTATAATGATGATAATAATAATAACAACAATAGCCACAACCACAACATCATCAACAACAACAATAAGTGAACACCCTTCAGATAAATTACATGTAGAGAAGTAAACGGGGAAACTGATGTATGTCTACCCCCTCCGAATGCATTCTAGAACTGACTGTACCCAACGCAAACGATAGATTCCAGGCATACTTCGTCTGCATTTGTACAAGCCTTATTTTGCGGGTGGTTGGCTGATGCTCTGGTGTGATTTGCTCTTTCTTTCCTATCAAACCACCCATTGGCACCATTCAATTTCGTGTTTGTTACTCTGTTGTAACTCCTCTAAATTTCGGCACTTACATGACCTTATAGTGTTGCTAGCGTCGTAAAACGTGTACTAAAACAAAAGAAAAAAAACAGCAACAAACCAAACCCCAAGCCCCTAACCCTCTTATTGCAGCAACGTGACACGTCAGTAAAGACACCCAATGAAATTCCTGCCTCCTGCGCACCACACAGCGCGGCGGTTACCCGATACACCTGTGCCTCGGTAGTCGGTGGTGATAGTTTGCCAATCAACTCTCTCCTCTTTTACGCACGACTTTTAGTGACTGGTTCAAACACGCGGAGGTGATTCTAATTTACTTTTCACGACTAATTGAATAGTAGCTCAAAATGTGGGATTGTCGGACTTATATTTTAAAATGTTCTTTTTTGGGAAGGGAAAAAAAGGGGGGGGGGGGGTGATCTCTAGAAAGAATAAAGCATGAATATGATTCTAGGTGAAAAGGAGTCGAATAATGGTATTTTTAAAAATCATAACTTTATTTTCCGTCTTTGGATACTGCCATTTGGCTGAAGAAGGATGTGCCGAGTGTGATTGAGGGCCAAAAGGAAGACTCTGGCGCAGTGCGTGCGTGCGTGTGTGTGTGTGTGTGTGTGTGTGTGTGTGTGTGTGTGTGTGTGTGTGTGTGTGTGTGTGTGTGTGTACATGTGTGCATGTGGACATGATACATGTGAGACATCTGGGACTTGAAATGTCACCTCTGACGTCATCGACTTTCGCGCATTCTTCCTATATAACGTTCATTCTTGTTCTATGTAGCATAGCCGTTGGTGACGTCACTGACTTCCGCACATTCCCCATAACGTTCACTCTTCACTTCCCGACTTCCCCTCTGAGAGCTGTTGCTTCCTGCGCCATGTGCCCAATCTTTATGACCCTGGTCTCCGGTTGTTTGGAGAGGTCCCGACTCCCCAAATAATATGTTCTTTTTGGGCGTCCTCCGCTACGTTTCCCGGAAAGTTTTCTTTTAAAACGTATCCTTGTTTGTTTTGGGTTTGTTTGTTGTTGTTGTTGTTTTCTGGGGGGGGGGGTTGTTGTTGTTGTTTGTTTGTTGTTTTGGGGTTGTTTTTGTTTTTTATTGTTTTGTTTGTTTGTTTGTTTGTTTGGGGGGTTTTTGTTTGGTTTGTTGTTGTTGTTGTTGTTTTTTGTTGTTTTTTTTTGGGGGGGGGTTCTTCTGTCTGTTTCTTTTCCCCCACAATAACTCATTTTGTTGCAAGCTGTTCAGGAGACCGAAGCCCAGAAAACGAAGTTTTTCAGGCGAGAGGGAAAAAAACGATGTCATTGTTTTAACAATTAATTGTGTGTGTACATTGTGCATTTTCCTAGCTTGTATTTAACTTTGAATTTCGATAAACGTTTTCTTTAGCAGATGTAACAGATACCTTAGGTTAAGAAAAATGCAATAACAAAAATAAAATTAATATTTTGGGCTTATTATATCTCGCCATCTGATCGACGTGCTGTTTTTTGCTAATGTTTCCATCCTCTATAAACCCATATCTCCAGTTGTCGAGAGAGATCCCGACCAAGGAGTTTACAGTTCTAAACTCCTTGATCCTGACCCACCATGATATATTCGTTTTGGTAATCTCCCTCTACGTGTTCCGGAACTTTTTCCTTTAAAAAATATTCTTTTCTAAAACGATCTGTTTCTTCATATAACCCAAGTATTTCTGCTTCCTTGTTCTGATGTACTGGCGTCTATGGTGTAGCGCTTAGGCCTCTTGGCCTTTGCACGCAGAAGGTATGAGTTCAGTTGCATTCATTTGGGGAGAATTCTCAGTTTAGTATCTTAGTCTTTCTGCTGGGATGGTGAGTGCCTCCCATCCCAGGTCTGCTCTATATGACAGGGACAAAGCACAGCCTCCTGGATGACCTAAATAGTGTCGATGGGGGCGTAAAACTCCTACATACATGCATTTACATTCTTTTTACGTGAGCTGAAGGCACTGGTGGGTGATAGGCAGATGCCCTGGTGCGGTTTGCTCCTTCTTTTCTGTCAAAAATCTATCATCCTTATAATCTCTCATTTTTTGTGTTTGTTACTCTCTTGTAGCACCTCTAATCTGCGTCACTTCTGTTGCCTAAATGTGTTGCAAGTGATGTAAATGTCTTTTTTTAAACTACAACAACAACAACAACAGCAACAACAATATCACGACAACAACAAAACCGACAAAAAAGAACGACAAAAATGAAGACACTGGGCTTTGTATGAGCAATCATCATTAGGTTCCCAGCGAGTGGGAGTGACGTCACGCGCGCTAGTTGGAGGTTAATGAACACGGGCTATGTGGCGACACGCTGCTCAATGGTCTCATCTCGTGCCTCTGCTTAGTCCATCTCTCTCTCTCTCTCTCTCTCTCTCTCTCTCTCTCTCTCTCTCTCTCTCT
>NW_004797337.1:354940-356904 GCF_000002075.1 Aplysia californica | reverse complement strand
TCTCTCTCTCTCTTTCTCTCCCTCTCTCTCTCTCTCTCTCTCCTTCTCTCTCTCTCTCTCTCCTTCTCTCTTTCTCTCTCCCTCTCTCTCTCTCTCTCCCTCTCTCTCTCTCTCTCTCTCTCTCTCTCTCTCTCTGTCTTCATTAAATCGTTCCATTTCTCTCTCTCTTCATTAAAACTTCCCGTCTCTCTCTCTGTCTCTTTTTCTCTCCCCCCTCTCTCTCTCTCTCTTTCTCTCTCTCTCGCTCTCTCTCTCTCTCTCTCCCTCTCTCTCTCTCTCTCTCTCTCTCTCTCTCTCTCTTTCTCTTTGCGTCACCTTTCTGTACGGGCCAAAACCTCCAAAAAGATTCTCATTTTTTTATAAAGACAGCAACACAACTCACAAAAACAAAAGAAAAATGCTGTGAAGGGATGACTTTAGATGTGTGAGGAGGGAAGAACATTATAGCTCTTATTATTATCACAAAGATATTTATGCAAACATTTGAAAAGTGTAGAATAATTAAATAATTTTGTTAAAAACGTAATCATGGAACTGTGAGTTGTGAAACAAAAACAATTAAGGGGAAATAAAAACTCCCAGCTTACTTTGAAAATATATCTCGTGAAGGATTCGTAAGTTTCGTTCAGCACAGGGTTCTTAGACAGTGGCAAGCCCGGGGGGGGGTTCTCAGATAATAAGAGAGAGAGAGGGAAAGAGAGAGAGAGGGGGAAAGAGAGAGGGAGAGGGAAAGAGAGGGAGAGAGAGAGAAAGAGAGAGAGGGGGGAAGGGGTGGGGGCAGATAGAAAATGAAAAAAGAAAGAGTTAAAAAGAGTCAGGATGAAAGAGAGGGAGAGGATGAGTGAGGAGAGAGAGAGAGAGAGGGGGGGGGGCAGAGACAGAGAGAAAGGGGGAAGAAAGAGAGGGAGAAAGGGGGAGAGACAGGAAGCGGGGGAAAGAGATTAGAGAGAGGCAGACACACGGAGAAAAGTGTGTGTGAGAGAGAAGAAGAAATGGAGAGAGAGAGGGAGAGAGAGAGAGAGAGAGAGAGAGAGAGAGAGAGAGAGAGAGAGAGAGAGAGAGAAAGAAAGAAAGAAAGAAAGAAAGAAAGAAAGAAAAAGAGAGAGGCAGACACATGGAGAAAAGTGTGTGTAAGAGAAGAAGTAGAGAAAAAGCGAGAGAGTGAGAAAGAAAAAGAGAGAGAGGAAGAGAAAGAAAGAAAGAAATAGAGAAAGAGAAAGAAAGAAAGACAGAGGAGAGACAGAGAAAGATAGAGAGAGAGAGAAAGAGAGAGAGAGAGCAGTGTACCGTAGTGTCAGCCAAATATCCTAGGTAGGCAGTGGTGCGAGAAAACACCTTGAAGGAGAGGACGGCGCATTCCTTTGGCGCTCACGGCAGCCTGAGACACAGAGCAGGGACTAGAGACTGGCGGCACAAAGATGATAATATGCGGGTATTCTCCAAGCAAAAATGAAAAATTAAATAGATTGTTAAACGCGTAGAGCTTGGCGTTGAGCGGGAATTTTCCTTATATAAGTGATATCTACCTATCTATCTATCTATCTATCTATCTATCTATCTATCTATCTATCTATCTATCTATCTATCTATATATCTATCTATCTGTCTATCTATCTATCTATCTATTTATCTATCTATCTATATATCTATCATTATTATTAAAATCATTATTACTTTTTTATTATCATTATTGTTGTTGTTGTTGTTATTATTATTATTATTGTTGTTAATATTATCACCATCATCATTATTATTATTGTTATTATTATTATTATTATTATTATTATTATTATTATTATTATTATTATTATTATTTAATTACAGTCAAAACAAGATACGATAAGATAACACGGTACTTAATTTCCACAAAGGAAAAACCTGTTGCCGCATGGTAAATCCATACACACACATGTGCTCGTCTTTTTTCTTATTCACACACACACACACACACACACACACATACA
>NW_004797337.1:351758-353628 GCF_000002075.1 Aplysia californica | reverse complement strand
TCCCCGTAATAAACCAAATTCAAGAACTTTCCTTTGGAGATTCAAATCTAGGTCATCCGTACATCCGTACCAGTCCACCATGACATCACCATAACGGCGAGGGGACGGCGAGCCCTTTTATTTGTCTGCTTTGAGGGCACATTTTACGCCATTCTTGGAACGGAAATGTCATTTTGAGGGGGAGCACTTGGTTCAGCAGTTGGAAGGAAGGAAGGACGGGAGTTGTAGGATACCAGATGGAAATATAATTTTGTCATTGTAGACGTTATACGCCACCGCCGACACCATTTGGGTCTTTTAGGAGGATTCAAGAGAAGGCAGAGACTGCCCACCTAACTGAGAAGACTTGACCAGTGGCGTCATACTACATACATGTAGGGATGTACCTGCGTTTGAGCGTTGATGTTTTTGTGCAGGTCTGTTCCCCACCTTTTTAGTAGAGTGTGTGTGGAGCTCGACTACTGGCATGCGGGTGTCTGTTTCTCAAACCACCCTCCCCACCCCCTCCCCTTTCCCCTCACGTGAAAAGAGATAAAAAGAAACAAAAACAGGAATACATAGACCAGACCAAAACAAAAAATTTTTAATACAGGAACCAAAAACAACAATAACAACTCAACCATTGATAAACAAACGAATTAACCCAGACCCCAAATCCCCCCCCCCCCAAAAAAAAAACACACCAAAAAAATAGAAAACAGAAAACAAAACAAAACCGAAAAAAACCTGCCAAAAAAAGCATCAAACAAAACAACACCTAATCGTCGACAACGATGACGAAGCAACGGTATAACAACAACGACAGTACAAAATAAAACAAATCAAAACAATCTCAAAAGCAACACCCCCCCCTCTCCAGCTCCCCCAAACCCGTCTCCCCAGAAAAGTTCGATATAGGGGGAAGGGAGATGGAAACTCAGGTGTTTTGCAGACGTTTATGATAATGCTATTTAATATCCTCACTATTATGAACATGGGTCCCCGAGCCAGCTTGGTCGCTGCCATGTTATTGATAGCTCAGACTAAACAATTCTCCTCCGTATCTGTCCGTCTTTGTGCTTTCTGCGACCTCCCATCCCCCCTCCTCCCCTCACACACACTTTACCCTTGCTCAGGTCCAGCAATAGCTCAGTTGGTATCATGCTGGACTTCGGTTCTAGTAAGGTAGTTCGAATCCCCCTCGGAGCAGTCTTGAACTTGGGTTGTTGTTGTTTTTTTGTTAGTGTTTTACGGCGCTCGCAACTGCATAAGGTCATATGAGTGCGCGGGACGCATTAAACTTTTTCAGTTGGTAGGAAATCTTTAATGTTGCCCGGGTGGTGGCTGAAGCCTACTCTTATCGATTTTAGACCACCAAGGGATCTTTAACGTGCGCAGAGGAGGTGGCAAAGGAGGTGAGGGGATTGGGCAGAAAGAGGAGACGAAAGCTGAAGACAGAATATTGCTAGAAAGGAGATGAAAGGGTACAATTTTTAGAGAAGAAAATTGTTCGGTCGCTACCCGGATTCGAACCCGTGACTTTTGAACATCTTAACCTCTAGTCCACGAGAGCCCCCAACTTGAGTTGTTAGAAGACTGACGTTAGTTAAAGGGGTTCTGTCCTTGAGATGATCTACAGGGTTGTTCATCTACCGTCAACTTACCAACGTAATCGCTGGCTCTGCTGTCGATCATCAAGTTTCTCTAAACTAGGTACTGTGAAGATGAAGCTTTGTAATGTTATGGCAGCAAAACGTTATTGCGATTTTCAATAGACAAGAAGAAGAAGAAGAAGAAGTAGAAGAAGAAGAAGAAGAAGAAGAAGAAGAAGAAGAAGAAGAAGAAGAAGAAGAAGAAGAAGAAGAAGAAGAAGAAGAAGAACAAGAAGAAG
>NW_004797337.1:347878-351658 GCF_000002075.1 Aplysia californica | reverse complement strand
TATCTATCTATCTATCTATCTATCTATCTATCTATCTATCTATCTATCTATCTATCTATCTATCTATCTATCTATCTATCTATCTATCTACTGTGAACCTTGATTTTTTTCCCCTATTGGTTCATGACTCATTGACACAATCAATTAATTCATCCCTCGTACAGAGATGTTCCTCATCTGCACGGCACACACATATCTACCAAGAAGAATGCAGTGTCCGACTGGGCTGTCATACTACTATAGTTCCACACGTTTAAGATCCCTTAGTGGTTAAAAATCGGTAATATTAGACCTCGGCCGCCACCCGGGCAAAATTCGAAAGTAATTCCTACCAAACTGAAAATGTTAAAAAAGTCCCGCGCGCTCATATGACCTAATGCAGTGGTGAGCGCCGTAAAACACTTACCAAAACAACAACAGCAACAACAACAACAACAACAATAACAATAACAACAACAGAACTACTAAAGAAACAAAAACCTACTTACCCACAGTGGAACCTGCTCTCACGGAAACCAGTCCAAGACAACCACCTGTACAAACGAACACCCCCCCCCCCAACACACACACTTTTTTGCGCTTTTAAAGTGTTAAAATAACACTATACACGACATTCACTTATATAAGAAAAGCATTTTTCTTCTTTTTTTCTTCTCGACAATGGATGGCAGTCTTGAACAATTTCTACTGTATTTAATTTTCGTAATAGGTTATAGTCTTCTTTTTTTTGGTTTATAAGTAAGACCCCCAATTCTCCACCCCCCCCCCTTCCTGCCACACAAAGCTTCACATCCCGTCGTACTCTAAGAGTACGTCTCCAATTATTATGATTAATGCAGAAAAAGTGCGTTTAATTCCCAAGTGTGGAAGTTATTAGAATTTTATCGAGTAAAGTCAAAGTTGACGAAAACAGCCATCCATTGTGGAAGAAAAAAGTAACTGTGGTGTCTGTGTGTGGGTTCGTTAAAGTATATTTGGGGGCTCTCGTGGCCTAGAGGTTATGGTGTTGGCCTCTCTTTCAAAGGTCCCGAGTTCGAATCCGGGTAGGGACCGAAACATTTTCTTCTCTAAAATTGACTCCTTTCACCTCCTTTCCTGCTCTCTAGCAATGTTCTGTTGTCTGCTTTCATTTCTACTTTCTGCCCCCACCCCCTCACCTCCTTTGCCCCCTCCTCTGGGCTCCTGACTCTTTCTGCAGCCTTTCTACTGCTACTCCTTGGTTCCTCCTTACTGCTGTCTTTCTGCCACACCCCTGATCTTCTGGTATGAAAGATATACACCTAGCCTTCCCGGACAAGGGCGAAAAATCTCGGAGAGCCCATGTGCAAGTTGCGCACGTTAAAGATCCATTGGCGGTCTAAAATCGATAGAGTAGGCTTCGGCCGCCACCCGGGCAAAATTCAAAATTTCCTACCAACTGAAAATATTAGGGTGACCTTATGCAGTTGCGAGCGCCGTAAAACACTTTACAAAAACAAAGTATATTTTAATTAAGTCAAACGCAGAGTTGAAGGGCTGTTGTTTATTTACTATAAGAAGGCACACACGACAGTTTCTACGTCCTTTCTACCCCATGTCTACGCTACAACTAACCCACACTCAAAGCCTTGGCCCCCACCCTATGAACTATCTTAATTTAGTTAGTATGGGTCATATTAAAGTTTATAGTACCTGGGGAAGAGGTACAAGGAAGTATAACGCACGGTCAAACAAAAATAAAACCCAGATAGTCGTCACAGCAGTAACCTTCTTAGATAGATGGCAGTCTTAAACCGTGCCATTATAATGTAAAACAACAACAACAACAACAACAACAACAACAACAACAACAACAACAAAAACAACAATAAAACACGTGAAAGCATAAGCAAAAAACACAAAATAAAAACCAACCCAAAAAAACAGCAAATGGAAAATGGGAACTGGCCGTTTGTACGTGTGACTATCTTATAAAGGTAACTGTTGGTAGAGCGAATTGTATATGTACATGTATATTATTATCTACTAATTTGCTTGCTAACACAGTTGACCAGCGTCTGTGATCTAGTAGTTACGAGTTTCGGCGTCGCACGTAGAAGACATGAGTTCGATTCCCGAGTGTGGAGAGATTTGATCGAGTGTCTTGATCTCCCTCTGTTTTTTGGACTGTATATTCTTCTCAGTCCAGAGAGGCCCTGACAGGAAGTGTAGAAGCAGCCAGCCTCCAGTATGATATTGTGAATTAATTATGTTGACAGAAATATTTACATTTGCTACCTTAAAAATACAAAGTTCTATATGCATGACAGTATCTAGTTTTGAGAAATTTGGAATAAAAAAATGTTGTGTTTCACAATAAGATGTCAAGCTTTTTCAAATGTGAAATTCTTTTAATATCTTGATAACAACTCCTAATAATCATACGATTTTGATAGAGCAGATACAACATAATTTGGTTTCTGAACTCATGGTCTTAGTTGCTCAAAACGTCCAAAAATTGTCAGACAGAACATTTCTAAGGAAACACCATGAGTACATTATCTCATCGTGTTGGTGGGGTGGAAAAGGTTTACGCTGATTACACACTTTTACTTTTGACACACTTGTCTTTCCAAAATTCACCAGCCGAAACTTTGTCTGAGTAAGGGGAAGCACATCGAGAGAAAGCAGCCAGTCGTTAAAATGCAAGGAAACAGAATTAACAGTAGAAACTGTCAAAGACAGCCACTTACTGTCGAGGAAAAATGAGACCATCTTAAACAAGTGATCGTCACACAGTTAATGTTCTTAAAAATTACTAAGGAATAAACAGGAAAATGGCCGTTTGTACAACTGACTGATACAGGTAACCGTCAGAGCAGGTTACACTGTACAAGAAGTATTGCCTCCCAGTGGCACCCTCCAACCACACGATTCATCGAAACGAAGGTGTTTGATGCTGGATTTCCACCCCCCCCCCCACTCCATGCCTTTTGCTCCCTGTAAGTTACTTGACACTGTCAGTATTTATTGTTACAATTTGCAACCTGACGAAATATTACAGCCATTATACTACCTCAGAATTATTAAGTTCTATCTAACATTTTTCATCGTTTTGAGTTACTAAGACCTTGCGATCAGAAACCAAATATATGTTCTATCTGCGTTATCAAAAGCGTAAGATTATTAGGAGTTAGTGCTAAAACGTTCAAAGAATTGCATTCGAAAAAGCTTAACTTGTGAAACTCAAAAATTTTTACGTCAAATTTCTCAAAACTAGGTACTGAGCAGATAGAACTTTGTAACTCTAGGGTAGCGTGTACCAACTCGCGCAGTCATTAACCCAAGTGAACCGCAATCTTTCTTTTCAACCCCTATTTGCATTTCACCACAAAAATCCCACACGCCTCATTTCTCGTTCCAACCGGAATTTAGGTAAAACATGCAGTTAATGTACATGTATTTCACCCTATGTGTACACAATTATTAAATATTTTAGGAGGGCGGCTGCCTGTCAAGGAGAAACCAGCCCTGAGAAGGTACTAATTGCCCAGTAAGCAGACAGAGAGACTCGACAAAATAGCTTCACTGACAGAAATCGAACTCATTCTTTGCATGCAACAGCGAAGAGCATACTGTCAGGCTACACATGCTGATAATCCGCCTTTTTTTCCATTTCAATTGGAGGTGTGTTCTTGATGTAAATCCTGTCTGGATTCATGTATGTATGTCTGTCTGTATCTTTGTTTGCCGTTTGAAGAAATGTCTCTCTCTCTCTCTCTCTCTCTCTCTCTCTCTCTCTCTCTCTCTCTCTCTCTCTGT
>NW_004797337.1:342770-345395 GCF_000002075.1 Aplysia californica | reverse complement strand
AGATAGATAGATAGATAGATAGATAGATAGATAGATAGATAGATAGATAGATAGATAGATAGATAGATAGATAGATAGATAGATAGATAGATAGCACCTAGGAAACAGTGCTCAACGAAATAAGCGGGCAAGCAAGAAAAGCCAATAACTATTTTAGGCAACTCCAACAGCAGTGTTCAGAAAAACCCTGAGGGCGTTCCACCTGCCCATAGGGGAAGATGAGCTTAATATCATGTAGTCATGTAGGAAACGGTTGTTTCTTAAGCTAGGGATGAAAACGTTATTTTACAAGACTCAAATTAAGCTGAGATTACAAGGAGAGGGCTTATGAAACACTTGCAGCCTTCAAGAACCAATATCTCTTTCAAAGAAGATATAGAAATCAAGAATATCAAAGAATCAAGCATAATGCCCCGTGTGGGTGGTGCGTTTCCAATATTTAATATAGTGTGTATTTCTTTTAGTGTGAACGACGCTGGTATCAGAAAAATAGCATCGGTCCGGGCTTGATGAAAGTCAACGCACAAAGGCCGTTTCGTTCATTAAGAAGACTCCGATTTTGTTCAAAGCCCGCGCCGATCATGGTTGGGGTGAGGCGGCGGAGAAATCACGCATAAGCACTTTTTATTTATTCTTCACCAGCCAGCACAAGCGTGACTAGAGCTAGATTCGTAATTATACACTGCTGGGGGACTGTTGGGTAACAGCTTTTGCTTCTCTCTCTCCGCGGACGTGAATTAGCTACACACGGTCCAATCAAATATGTCTCGGTGGCGGCCTTACCCCCACGACTTGATGATAGTTTGATGATTGCCAGCTTCATTTACCAGAGGCTGGCGGGGTTTTTTCTTTTTGAACCTGTTTTATTTATTCTTTTCTCTTATAGTTTTTCCGTTTATGGACAAGGTCTACTGGTTTCTCAAAGAGCATTCAATTCGCCCCAGCGCGTCGAACAGATACATTTGAATACTTGCGCACAAAATGACATAAATTGAGCGTGGATTTTTTTTAAAAGCAAATTCGGTTGGGGTGAATGTTTCTTTTTTCTTTCTTTGATTGTCTGATCTTCTCGTTTTCGTCCTTCTTTTCTTTCTCTCCTTTTTTTCCTTTCTTTCTGTCACTTTTGTCTTTTTCTCTTTCTCTTTACAAAGGCTTAATCTTTCATTCTTTAGTTTGTTTCTATATTTCCTCGGTCTTTTCATTTATTTAAGCCTTAAAAAATGTCGATCAATATGAACATGGCACGTCTTGCCACACACAACAACCACTGCAGCAACAACAAAAACAACAACAACATTTTCCATTCTAACCCTGGCCAGGCCCACGGAGTAACAATGCTACACCGAGACGTAATATCGTAATACGACACTTTAGAGAAAGCAAGGTAAGTTTTGTCCGTTTATCCCCACGACACTCTTTTATTTTGCTTTTCTCTAAGTTCTGAGAGTAGGTTTTCTTTTTTGGTAAGTTTTTTACGCCATTTGCAGCACAATTAAGTCAAATAAGTGCTGAAGGTTAGGGGTGTTACAAGAGGGTAACAACACAAAAAATGGAAGAGAAATCAAGACGACAGACGGTTAGTAGGAAAGCTGGAGTAGACCACACCAGAGCACCCGCCAACCAGCCACGTTTTTAGAGCAGAAGGCATACACGTTCAGACAGTGTAGAGACGGTGATGATGATCTTTGTTCCCACCAAAGGAAAAGCAGTATACTATACCAATATGGCCGTTGAGCTATAAACTGATGCGATAAGAAGCATCCGATGTCAAACATTTTGGACAACAAAGCTCAAGTTTGACTAAAAACCGTTGAATGTACGTATCATTGGCGTTTTGATGCCCCATAGTTTATGTCATAATCGTTATTCAATACAACGGTAAAGCTCATTTATGACCCTATAAACAGAGAAGCACAGTGCTATCATACTAAATAATGACAGACATGACAGCATAAATAAGAGAAGGATTTTAATCGGGAAGATGTACTACCTCTGACAGACGAACGCTTCGTTGGAGTCAAAGCTCTTGATCATTATACCACTGAGGCGAAAATGATTGACCGCTGCGCTAAATTTATTAAATCATCATACAGTATGGGCAATGCTTTTTCCTTGTTTAAAGCAAAACATATAGCTCAAGAACAGACCTAAAATAATAAAGAGACAAGAAGGGAAACACTTGAAAATAATAATACCACGTTATGCCGTTCAAAAGTTTTGCTTTTCAGATGAACTTTAAGAAGTCTTTGTTGGTGCTGAGGAAAACAAAAGTGTACTAAATACTGCTGTTTTTTCCCTTATTCTATAAGATGAGACAATCTCTTTTTTCCCCACTGCTGTTTAAGGTGTAGGGGATAGGTCCTTCTCTGCTGCAAGCAAAAGGCACGTGCTCGATTTCAGCTATCGGGAAGTTATTAGATTATATCGAGCATCTCCCTCCATCTTTATGCTGGAATTCAGAATAGGGCGCTGGTCAATCGCTGTGTGTCAGGAGAATCACAGTAAGTGCCTTTCCCAAGGACACAAGGTCGGACCAAGCTGAGGCTCGAACCCCCGAACCCGATTACCGACCCGATAGCCTTACAACTAGGCTACCAACGCCACTTAAAATATAGGTATTATATA
>NW_004797337.1:338016-339602 GCF_000002075.1 Aplysia californica | reverse complement strand
GAACTTTCTCTATCTGTCACTGAATACTCCTGCTCACATGATTTTTTTCGCTCACTGGCTTTGTTCCTCATTGTCAGTGAACTATAACTTGAACATTAGATAGAATGAGTAGACTGTCGAAATTGTCCGAGACGAATACCCTTTGTCAAGGAGAAAAGCGGCCATCTTATGCAAGTGGCCACCTGGCACGTCGGCATTTAAATGAAAAAAAACAACAACCCATAACAAATCCCACAACAACAATAAAGAACCAAAACAAAAACCATCCAAACAAAAACCAACCGACAAACAAACAAACAAAAAGCAAACTTGCAAGGAGGGAAGGGACAAATGGCCGTGTGTACAGGTAATTGTCTCGTACAGATGGCTGTTAGAGTAGGCTCGACTGGATTTAATTGATAATCTATTTTAGGATAACCTAATATCTTAGCTGTATAGATTCACTATTGTTACTAAAATTGAGATTTGATTCAGTGATGTTCTAGGCCCAAGACCGTTCACTACACTATAATCAGCACTCACTAAGGGAAAAATTTAATCATATATTATTCTTTACGTATCCATCGACACAATTTACATCATCCAGGATGCGGGCTGCTGCGACTGTATCTCTCGCACGTAGAAGAAGTTGGATTCTCGTGTGGGAAAGATTTTTTTATTGAGTATCTCGTTCTTTCTGCTTGGTAGTCAGATGGCAGTCTAAATTATCTAAATTGTGTAGATGGGAGGCGTATAACACTACTTTGAAAAGGTTCTGTCAGTAGAAAGGTAAAAGCAAAAAAAAAAAAAAGAAAAAGAAAAAAAAGAAAAGAATCTCTTTTAAAAATAAAAGATTTCACTAAGCGGTGTTTGCGTGAAGTAACGACATAAACAAACAAATATGCAACAAAAAAAAAGAAAAAAAAAGCTGACTCCAGTCGAAGAATGAATCCAGCCCTCCCCCTTTCCAGCCCTCCCCCTTTCCAGCCCTCCCCCTTACATCCCCTCTCCCACCCCCAACCCTCTCCAATCTCCTCCCCCGCCCCTAAACGTAAAAAACAAAACCAGTAAAATCACCCCCAAACAAAACACGATAATGCGAGGGTTACAATAATTGTTTCTAGAACTCTGAGATAACTAGCTTCATCCTACCACCCGTCTGAGCTCTCCCCCCTCCCCCTCCTCTAACTCTCTCCTCCTCCCAATGGCGCATCCTTATCGTAAAATCTCCCTAATGCAAAATCACCTCTCTAAACTTTGCAATGCAAACCTAGCGGCACGAGAGGCCGAGGATGGCCAGTCCGTGTAACCACTCGGCTGTGTTTTCCTTTCATTCCGTCTAGGAAATGAGAGTCCGACTCTTCAGCTCCTCCAGGCGTTGAGATATTTCTGCCGCGCGTCACTGGCCCCGCGAGTGAGTAAATGTTTTGGGTCTCCCGATCCCATCGAGGAGCTAGAAAGTGCTAACTGAATGCTATGTGAGTGCTTCAGTGAGTGGGAGAGCAAGTGAGAGAATGAATGAGCAGTAATCGCTACGTCTCACTCTCCCAGACTCTCTCCTATTACAATCTCTTGCCAGGGGATTCTTTTTCTTTAGTTGGGGGGGG
>NW_004797337.1:335973-337770 GCF_000002075.1 Aplysia californica | reverse complement strand
TCTCTCTCTCTTTCTCTCTCTCTCTCTCTCTCTCTCTCTCTCTCACTCTCTCTTTCTTTCTCTGGTGAAAAGCAAAGTGCCCAAGTCCAAGACTATTTCTCTCGGGCCTTTTGTGTCTTTAAAAACCCCCCCAAAGTTCTTACACCACTAACCTTCCATTTTGAAGGATTCCCACAACTAGCATGAAATAAAAACGTCGTAAAATTGATGAGTGTACTCATTTATCAAATCATAAATTTCCGTGCCTCACCCTGCTTTCAAACAACAACAACAACAACAAAAACAACAACAACAGCAACAAAAACAACAACGACGAAAACAACAACAACTACTACTACAACTTACTGATACCCCTGTATTTCCTCACACGTTCTTCCATAACTAAACCTGATAATTAGAACTTTCTTTGGATAGGCTGGTGATAAACATGACATTTACTCATTTTTCTGCAAGTCCACTCCTGAGTAATGTGCGAAAATATGCGACATTAAAAAGGTTTAATGAGCCCCTTGCAAATCTGTACGAGAAGGGACCTCCACGTATTCAACGTCCATCTACAATAACAGGTCCAACTCAGATCCGGAAATTTGTCATGTCCACTCCTGGGTAATGTGCTAACATATGCGACATTATAAAAGTTTAAAGCCCCCTGCAAAACGGTACGAGAAGGGACCTCTAAATATTCAACGTCCATCTACAATATGTCCAAGTCAGATCGGGAAAATTGTGTAAAGTACTTTTCTCAGGTACGCAACGTCGGGCCGTGCTGAGTCTCAAATCCCAGAACTCTCAATCAATCTTGACAAGTCGTAACTGGACTGACAGCCAGACTACTGCCGTCACCTTTAACAATGTCCTTTCTTTTACACTGTGTATTTTTTTTCTATGAAAACGATCCACTGTGAACGTGTTCTACCTCTTGACAAAATATAGATCATTTAGGAGGCAGGCTGCTTCAAGTATGCCTGTCATTACTAACTTTGGCTGATTTGGGTACAGTGGCCCCAGCAGAAAGAGTGAAACACTCGATGGAATAAACTGCCGCAGATGGGAATCGAACTCACGTTTTTCGCTTACACTGGCTAAAAGACAAACCAAAAATCTCACGGCGTTGCAAGGAGCGTTAGATCTACAATTTCTCACACCTTTTTTTTTCTTCTAAGAAACTATTTCTTCAGGATAATCATAATTGTTTGTTTATTGAATAATACCAGTGGCAATAAAAGAGAAATAAAATAATTCAAAAGTCGCGATACATTACGTAAATGGAAAATAACATGAAAAATATTTGACAAAGTGAAAGCAAGTAATCATCAGGGATTTTTATCGGGGGTTGGGGTGGGAGGGAAGGGGAGATATGAGGCAGTTCAAATACGTGGTTTTTGCACAGTCCTCAAAGTAATGGAGATAACACAGAATTAACATTCATCGAGTTAGCCCCTTATCCGAGTATTTGCTCAGAGGCGATAGTTATTACACCAGATCAAGTTATTCATCTTTCTCTTTTATTTTTATTTTCTTCTCCGGAATGATGGCGTTTTTTCTACGGATCCTGATTCAGAGAAAGCCAAATTGCCAGACTCCGTTTGGTTTTAGGGATTAGTAACATTTTTCTTTCCTTATTCCAACACCGAACTCTATCAAAAAGTGTTTAAAAGATGTATGTGACCAGCACGGCTGTTTTTATATTATTATTATTTCTCTTCCCCATCCCATACACTATATCTCCTTGCTTCTGTCTCACTCCCCGTTTCTCTCTCTCTCTCCTCTCTCTCTCTCTCTCTCTCTCTCTCTCTC
>NW_004797337.1:332377-334575 GCF_000002075.1 Aplysia californica | reverse complement strand
TCTGTCTGTCTGTCTGTCTGTCTGTCTGTCTGTCTGTCTGTCTGTCTGTCTGTCTCTTTCTCTCTCCCAATCACACTTTGAACATCCACATACACACATACAAGCAAACGCTTATACAAACACAAATGTGTACACCCTCTCATTCCCTTCCACTCACCCAGGCCTCCCTCCTCCCTCCAAGTCCTCTTTCTATCCCAACCACCCATTCTCCCATCAAACCTTTTATTCTTTCTACTCACCTGCTCTTTCTATTTTTCCCAACTACCCATCAACCATCCCAGCCCTTCCATATCTTCGTCCTCTCTTTCTATCCCTCCCATCAGCACTTCTTCCTCCTTGTCCACTCTTTCTATCCCACTAACCTACCCACCCACCACCCCAACCCATCTTCCTCCTAAATATCCCCTCTTTCTATTCCTCCCATCCAGATTCCTCAACCCCCTTTTCCTTCTTACCTACCCACCCAGCCCATATTCTCTTTCTATCTCGTCAACAAACCCACCAACCCAACGAACATTTCTTCCTAATCGCATTCCCTCTCTATCTGTCCCAGCCTCTCATAAACCTAGCACTTATTCCTTCTTTTCCTCTCTCTCTATCGACGTCGACCTCCCATATACTTTGCCCTTCTTCCTCTTCGCGCCCCCTCTGTCTCTCAATTCCACCTTCCCATCCACATAGCCCGTGTTCCTCCTTACCCCGTCGCTCTATTCCACAACCCGCTACCACACCTGCCAGCTCTCGGTCCCGTTTGATTCCACGGTTTAATTGTTACCTCCCTATATCGCGCTCATTAACCTAAGCCTGCAAGCTTGCACCCTAATACTCTTGTTTACACAGCAACCGTTTTGCGACCGCTCTCACAAAACGCACGTCTTCGTTGGTGCCCCGGGGAGGGGGCGAGATGGGGGCAAAGCAAGCATAGTGGTGGTTCACGAAAGAAGAAGAGGAGGAGGAGAAGGGGGGAAGGTCTTGTGAGAACATGTGTGTGCCTGTGTGTACGTTTGTGTGTGTTGATGACAAACAGGAGGAAGGTACGGGTGTGAGAGGCAAATATTTGCTTACATTTTAAAGCTTTAGCTGAGTAAACACAATGTATTGTGAGTCCTACCGCTATATCGTGGTTACGTGTCTGTTTGATTTTCTAGTTGCACGTCATTCATTCTGTCCGTCTGTCCGTCCGTCCGTCCATCTGTCTGTCCACAAAGGTATCGTATCTGTTCAGCATATTCTGTGGGTCTGATTGTCTGTATGTTCCCCTACTTGTTCGTTTGTCTACCATCTGTTTGGTGTGTTCTGCGGATCTATTTGTCAATATTATGTGCTTTCATCTACATTTTCATTTGTCTAATATCGTTTGAGTACATTACTCTCTCTGCAATCGCTGTCTTTTCCTTTGTCTTGGATTGAGCAAATTGAGTTGCAATGTTCTACTTTTCCTTCTTTTATGCTTTCTTTCTGTCTGCACCTCTATTTTTTTTCAAGTAAATAACACAGAGCTCTCTACTTGCTGGCGATGTCAATCAGATATATGGGTTTAAAAAAGATTCTCAAGCAGAACGTTTACAATAATATAGATTATTTACATTCAGACTGCTCGTTGTAAGATAGCTGCCAAGAAAATGAATGTACTTTCTTTTTAAAAAAACAACAACCCACAGTCGAACCTGTTCAGCCTGTCCAAGACAATCAACTGTGCAAACGAACACTTCCCATTTCCCCTACTGCTCTTTTAAAATGTTTCGTTGACACTGTCCAAAAATTCCACCTGTCTAAGACAACCACTTTTCTACAGGTTTCAGATTTAGTAACAGTTTTACGGCACTTGCAGCACAATAAGGTCATATAAGTGCCGAAATTAGAGGTGTTACAAGACAGTAACAAAACAAAAAGAAGGAGGGGAGATTAAGACGACAGATGTTTGATAGGAAAGAAGAAGCAAACCACACCAGAGCACCCGCCAACCACCAACACTTTCCTACTCAACAATGGGTGGCCATCTTGGACAATTTCAACTGCAAACCAGAAGTAGTAGTTGTGAGTTGTGCTAACAATAAACGAGTAGTACGATGCTCTTTATTGGTCTCCAATCCAAAAAATACAGTGAATCAGCTTTTGCGGTTCAAAATATGAATATAACATCAAATCTTCACAGACACACAAACACTCACACATACACACACACACACACACACACA
>NW_004797337.1:326961-330417 GCF_000002075.1 Aplysia californica | reverse complement strand
CTCCTCCTCCTCCTTCTTCTTCTTCTTCTTCTTCTTCTTCTTCTTCTTCTTCTTCTTCAAATAGACTTCCCAATCTTTACTTTGAAGGCTTCTGTTCGCTACAGGTCTTCCAGGTCCATAGAGCTTTGGGTCTCCCTGCCCAGGGTTGGGCCAATATATTTTATAAGTGCATCGAGCATTGGGTAGGTTTGCAGCAGATGGTTCCCTGTTTGAACGCCAGTTCCGCACTGACACTGCTCTGAATTTTCGATTTTGAATTTCGTGAGAGGTTGTGTTTCAGTTGATTGTGTCCTGTTTGGGTTTATTTTCTTTCCTCCTCGAGTTAGATTAAAGAAAATTTGTCAAAAAGACAGTACAAAGGTTCTAAGGTAAAAGTAAATCTGAGCCAAACAGATTTGACCTAGTGCGCAGACTCGAGTCACCACTCTTCGTAGGAACCACATTAGTTTCAGTTGCATTGCAGTGACGTCATGCACTAAAGGCACTATTCAGGTTCAGAGCGAGGGCCAAAACTTACTTTTGCCGGTATTTCATACTTATATTTTTCCTGCTTTGAACTGACATTAATTTTACGTCTTGTGCTTCTGGCAGCGTATGTCACCAGGCCAACCAGCCTCGAGAGTCTACAACACCAAGCACTCCGGCTACCAAGGAAGAGGAAGGTCACGCGAAAGGTGGATCGAGGGTGTCAAGGAAACCCTGAGAAAACACACTATCACAACTGAAAGAGCTGGCCTACCATAGAAAACTGCATCTCCCCTCAACGCTTAACGGCAACAGAGGATGAAAAAGTAAAAGTAAGTAAGTACTTTTGGCAACACAGAACTAATCATTGTCAAGTTATGATTTACTGAAATATATTATCTCGCTACACCATTCCACAAATTATGCCTAACTTACGCTGTGAAGGTTTGGAAATGACTAACAAAAAATAAACAGCCCGCCCCCCCACCCCCACAGCAACAAAAGAAAAACAACAACAACAACAACAAAAACAACAACAACAACAACAAAACAATTCGCACACAGAAAAAAGAGAGACCAAATTATAGTTGATAAAGCAACAGGACCAACACTGACAATCAAGTAGCAAGAACTATTCGTACAGTTCAGATTCCGGGATTATTTTTTCATTTGGCGGGTGTGTGTAAATATGATTAAGCGTGGATTTGGAGTGGATTTGGAACATAAGGATAAGCTGAGCTTTAATTGTTGTTCTACATTTCATTTAGTTGCTTTTTCTATTACTTCAATAGCGTTAGGGCACCTTGACCTAGCCGCCCCCCCCCCCCACCAAAGAAAACGAAAAAGAATACGAACACGAACACCGGCCATCCTAGTTTCTGTTTTATACCCTGTTTACGACATAACTTGAAGGTGTTGATATGAAACACCCAGAGCATACAATGTTCGATTTGACAGAAAACGATATGGTCAGTGTCAGAGGAAAGCATGCCACAGGAATAAAAACATGTTTTATGATAAGATGATGAGTCGAACCTGTTCAGCAATTTTAATATGCTTTTTCGGCGGGCGAGAAAGTAGGAGAAAAACGGGAAAACCCAAAGTAATTACCTCATTCCACCTCCCAGACGACTTGACTATTTATATCCTTCTAGCATGGGGAGAATGGAATGTAAAAAAATAAGGGGTGTAATAATAATACGCATGTAAATTAGAAGTACATGCTTATGCAAATGAGAAATACATGCCTATGCAAAAGACAGAAACAATCATAAATCGTACCATTCCTCAAAGGTTTCTTTCACCTTTCCTCTTCTGGCAAAGCGACATAAAATCCTGAATGTCAACATTTCAAGCCAGATATACGCTCTCCTTCAGTGTGAAGAGCCACATTAAATGGCCTTCCTCGCATAAATTATGCAAATCATCATGCTGTCGAAACACTTATGCCAGCTCTTCAAACACACCTGAAAAAAGGGGAAAGCACTCGGAATGCTTGTAGCCGAATGCCTTTCTGTTATAAGTCAAAATGTCTCTTTCTTGGACAATTTTCGAAGAATTTCTATGTGACTGAAAGGCGAGAGAGACAATGTGTTCTGAGGAGAGGTGGTGGTGATATATATATATATATATATATATATATATATATATATATATATATAGATAAACACAACAAAATGGATGCAATAGATCAGGATAGCTGTTGTTGATGTTGTTGACGAAAGCGATGACGCATACCACAGGATAAGGAGAATAACGGGAAGGACAGTAACCGATGTGCAGGGCTGAACAAGGCCGTGCAATGGGGCCTCATTCGGCCTTTTCTCAGCCCATGCCTCTGTTCTTTTTATCTGATACGTCTCTGTATTCAGCAAACTCCATATCTTATTAATTGAAGGTTATCAGACAGAGCAGTCTTGAGAAGCGTCTTCTCTGGTGGTTTTTGGAAAATCAAATCGCTTAATTAAGGGATACCTTTAGAGTATCTTTTGTAGCGTTTTTTTTACTATCTGCCGAGATAGGGTTTGCCTGAAATCAGCTCACTATAGAGTTAGATTTAGATCTATCTGTGAGGCAAAAGTCGTCCATGCGGTGAACATGTCCAGCCCATCGAGCAGACTGTTAAGAATGTTGAGACTGGTTGCTCTCCATCTCGGCCCACTGGAGCACCTCAAAGTTTGGGACTCAGTCATGCCCCTAAACACGGAGCACGGTCAGGAAGCAATATACCATAATATACTGAGTGTGTTCACTCCATACTTTCTTGAGTACAAGTAAACTTTGACCGCCCTATTCTTGATTAAGATAAGATAAAAACGTCTTTTGCACGTGATATCCTGGCCTTGCTGTTGTGCTCAGAAGACATGGGTTCGATTCCTTTTTCCTTTTATCGAATACCCTCATCTGTCTGTCTGGATGTCGAATCGTACTCAACTCCTATTTGCCCTAGCAGTCAGGGTCGGAGCAACCCGACCTCTAAATGGTATAAGGCAGTTTTTGTTAACCTTTTTTTCTACAGCCAGCACTCACTTTTGACACTTTTAAAAGGCTAACATTTTCGAACCGCCCACCTATGTAGTGTATTTCCAAGCGGGCCACTAAAATAACACCCGGATGATCCTCATCGCCCACCCAAATTACCAAATCGCACACAAATGGGAAATATTGCCCAGGTGGGCAAGCATTGGTCTAATTTATGTCATTGTGTGCATAACACATAATTTACAGTCAGTTAAGCCAATGGCTGCCTGTCTACTTTCCCACTTCTGTGTCTCCGACAAGGACCTGCTGTCAACTTACTCACAGCTTGAGAGGGAGAGGCAGAAGGCGGATGGGGACGTCTTCATCCGAGCTCAGGGCGGGTCATCTTCGGACAAGAGGTTGATCTCTTGAAAGTTGAGAGGGGAAGAAACAGTGCATTTCAATATTGTCTACGCCTAGTGTTTTACCACCTGGCTGTGAGCTGATTTTGTTGGGGGAAGGAGGGGGGAG
>NW_004797337.1:325399-326400 GCF_000002075.1 Aplysia californica | reverse complement strand
GTGTGTGTGTGTGTGTGTGTGTGTGTGTGTGTGTGCGTCAAGTGACCCTCAGTTGGCGTGTCACTTGACAAAAGGGTAGGGATATGCAAATTAACCTGGGGTCTGTCTGTTCACAAGGTGGGTGTAAGTCGATTGGGTGTGAGAATTTGGTGGATGAAGTACTTGTATCGACAGATGGGTTTGAAAAGGATGTTTAGTTTACTTTTGTTTAGAGTTTTACAGCGCTTGCAACACAACCAGGTTATATAAGTGCCTGAGGTTCAACGTGTTACTAAAGTGTAACATACAAACAAAAGCTGGAGAGATAAAAACGATAGCTGTTAGATTGGAATGAAGGAGGAAACCATAACAGAACACCCGCCAACCACCCACACAAGGATGCTTGTTAGCCGAGATCAGAATCTACAGACGAGCAATATGCTCGACAGCGGAAGGGCTCGTATTTTTGTATCTCGACAGCTTGAACAATATGTGGGTGGTTGGCGGGTGCTCTGGGGAGAGGGGGGGGGGCGCTCTCGTGGTCTTGAGGTTAAGGTGTAGGGCTCTCATTCAAAGGTCTCGGGTTCGAATCCGGGTAGCGACTGAAACATTTTCTTCTCCAAAATTGTCTCCTTTGACCTCCTTTCCTGCTCTGTTGCAATGTTTTGTCGTCTTCTTTCGTCTCCTCTTTCTACCCACACGCTCTCACCTCCTTTGCCCCCTCCTCTGGGCTCCTGACTCTTTCTGCAGTCTTTCTACCCGCTACTCCTTGGCTTGTTCTTACTGCTGTCTTTCCGCCACACAACTGATCTTCTGGTAGGGCAGATCTACACCTAGCTTTCTCGGACAAGGGCGGATAATCTCGGAGGGCCCAATGCAAGTTGCGCACGTTAAAGATTCCTTTGTGGTCCAAAATCGATAAAAGTAGGCTTCGATCGCCACCCGGGCAAAATTCAAAATTTGCTACCAACTGAAAAAGTTTAATATGTCCCACGCGCTTATATGACCAAAGAGAGACCAAA
>NW_004797337.1:323199-324556 GCF_000002075.1 Aplysia californica | reverse complement strand
ATGGGTTGTTGAATGAAGGATGGTAGGCGTCCTTGAGTGCTGTCGAAGCCTGGTTCATAACGGTGTAAAACACTCATCGTCCGTTTATCGTGGAAAGTGTAAAGTTAAATCTTTTCAGCCAGCTTAGCTGCATTTTAAGATGCGTCCCACAGAGTTATGAATGGGAACAGAAGGAGCAATCCAATATCTTAAAAAAAATTCTGTAAGATTTCTACTCCTTACTATACGGTAAAAGCAACGCCTGTGGTGTAAGGGATAGGCTCTTCGTAGTTGCACTCTGAAGAAAGATATTATTACTGTTATAGACCTCAATGCATCATTTGGGGTAAACGTATTAATCCAATGATTTCAATGAAAGAACAAAGAAGAAAGTAGAAAAGACGGTAGACACATCGTAGTAACTATCCTACCATGGCATACAATGGTACAGGTAAAAGTCTACCCTAACCCCCCATACGTTGTGAGTTACTATCGTATCCTTACGACGTGGGGAACTCTGTGCCACCACTTTCCAAAGAGGAGAAATTTACTCGTTAATCCGATCCGTACGCTTCGCCTAGCAGTCTGTCAAAATGATTTTTTGAGAAATACTGAACGTTTCAAAGAGATCTTCCTACTAGAAGTATTCTAAAATGTGAAGAATACAACCCCGGGGGTACAAAATTACCCCAGGGAGTACCGCATAAGGTTAAAAAAAAGTAGAAGTCCTCTTAAGCCCTCTATTCTTGAGGTAAGAATCTTTCTGGCCTGACGTCCCAGTGACCCACATGTGGCCCCAGGAAGAGTAGAGAACCCGGGTGTGTGCAGGAGGGCAAGTATGTTCCAAAAGAAGGGCTCAAGAAAGCTTCTACCATACATTGTATAATGCACTTAATGCGCTTTTTCTCTTTGGACCAACCTCCTAGGGCCCTCTGTTGGTTCGGTTGTTATCATGCAGGACTAACATAGGGCGAATGGGCCTGGTTCGAATCTCAAGTTGGCGTTCTTGAACGATTATGTCGAGTTTTCATGGATCTCAGCCTTTACAGCTCCGTCCTATCGGAGACGCCCATTCAATACGGAGATCCCACCTCTTCAATATCTTAATATTCGCTACCTTAGAATTACTAAGTTTTATCTGCTCAGTACCCAACGAAAGGAGCAGGTCACAATAGAAGGAAAGGCTCTAGAACATGTTGAATCCTTCTGCTACCTTGGGAGCATAATTGACAGAGAGGGAGGAACAGGTGCAGAAATAAAGTCCTGCATTGGAAAAGCACAGGCTGCTTTCATATCTTTGGATAGAATTTGGAAGACCAGAGATATCTCACTTCGAACAAAGCTGAGGATTTTCAATTCAAACGTGAAGTCGGTCCTG
>NW_004797337.1:318365-323099 GCF_000002075.1 Aplysia californica | reverse complement strand
GTAAGGGATAGGCTGTTCGTAGTTGCACTCTGAAGAAAGATAGTATTACTGTTATAGACCAGAAAGCATCATTTGGGGCAAACGTTTTAATCCAATGATTTCAATGAAAAAACAAAGAAGAAAGTAGAAAAGACGGTAGACACATCGTAGTAACTATCCTACCATGGCATACAATGGTACAGGTAAAAGTCTACCCGAACCCCCCATACGTTGTGAGTTAATATCGTATCCTTACGACGTGGGGAACTCTGTGCCACCACTTTCGAAAGAGGAAATTTACTCGTTAATCCGATCCGTAGGCCTTGCATAGCAGTCTGTCAAAACGATTTTTTGAGAAATACTGAAAGTTTCAAAGAGATCTTCGTACTAGAAGTATTCTAAAATGTGAAGAATACAACCCCGGGGGTACAAAATGACCCCAGGGCGTACGTATAGGGTTAACACACAAAAAATAAATAGAAGTCCTCTTAAGCTCTCTATTCTTGAAGTAAGAATCTTTCTGGCCTGACATTCCTGTGGCTCCAGGAAGAGTAGAGAACCCGGGTGTGTGCAGGAGGGCAAGTATGTTCCTAAAGGAAGGCTCGAGAAAGCTTCTACCATACATTGTATAATACATCTAATGCGCCTTTTCTCTTTAGACCAACCTCCTAGGGCGCTCCTTTGGTTCGGTTGTTACCATGCAGGACTAAAGTTGAGCGAATGGGCCTTGTTCGAATCTCAAGTTGGCGTGCTTGGACGGTTTTGTCGAGTTTTCATGTATCTCAGCCTTTATAGCTCCGTCCTATCGGAGACGCACATTCAATCCGGAGATCCCGCATCTTAAATACCTTAATATTCGCTATCTTAGAATTACAAAGTTCTATCTGTTCTGTACCCAGTTTTGAGACATTTGGCGTAAAACATTTTGAGTGTCAAGCTTTTCGAATGCAGTTCTTTGAATATCTTGATAATGACTCTGAATAATCTAAACATTTTGATAGAGCAGATAAAGCTTTTAGTTTCTGACCTCATGGTCTCATTAACTCGAAACGGCCAAAAATGTCAGATAGAATGTTGTAATTCTAATGCGACGTATTGTTGACGGGGGCGTTGTTGAACCTATACACTTACTTTGATTTGTTCCCCTGGTCTAGCTCCTTTTGTGTGAACTAAATACCGCGTCGGGTGATGTCAAGATTCGAAATGATATTTCGATTCTCACGCATTTCGCTTCTGTTGGTAGTTTGAAGAGAGCAGCTGTGCTGTTTTATTAAGAAGCATTTATTCCAACTTCTTGGTCCCAAACTTTGGGAAGCGAATGGTTTGCGGGTGTTCTTGTGTGGTTTGCTCCCACTTTCCTATCAAACATCTTTCGTCCTTATATTTCCTCCTTCCTTTTGTGTTTGTAACTTTCTTGTAACACTTCAAATTGCCGGCACTTATATGACTTGAAATCTTAACAACTACTTCACTCTAGACATAGAAGCTATTTCAACAGCTTCTCCCTGATTATAATTAAATAACCGTTAATCCTCATCATCATCATCATTGTAGGTAGCAGGGAATAAAAAAAAGGGTTTTGAGACTTAGTAGATTTTTCAAATTTAATAAAGTTCAACGTTTCGCCCTGTAAAGGGCTTCTTCAAGAACATCTACAAAAAATATTCTCGATGTCTCAAATACAACTAGCGTCACCTCATCATCATCATCATCATCATCATCATCATCATCATCATCATCATCATCATCATCATCATCATCATCATCATCATCATCAACTCAATAATATTGCCTAGACCAGTAGCAAAAAAGTTGATTACAACAATTATAATCCTTACTACCATTATTATATAATGTGACATTTATAATAATGATAGCAATGTCAAGTATAAAATGTAACATTTGGAGCAACAGCGCCACGCCCCAGTCACCACACTCCATTTATCAAAACGTGACATGTCCACGATAAGCATGAAATCACAGGCCTAACTTCCCCCCCTCTCTAAAATGGGTGTGAGACTGGAACTCGAGCCCTCGACGTGATGGTCGAATGCACACGACACTTCGTGTTGTAGCACCTATTACAAATTGCATAAAAAGTAAGGGGGCATAACAATGAAAAAGAATAACATTGCAGTATACCCCCGCCAGGTTTTCTGACTGATTCAGAATCCTATCATAATACATAAATCTTTGTCAATCTTTTGCGAACCTCGCTTGCACGTCCTATGTGGTATTCCCGCTGTGATCCCTCATTCTATTTGCTCGACAGATTAACAAAAATTAAAGAAGATTACGCTTTATGAATAAGTAATGAGCTGAGCTCAGCGAGACATCTACTTGCAATATGAGTCTTCTTTCTAAAGAATCTGTAGTCTTCGAGGTTTATGGCATTTTGAAAATGATAGACTTTCAATGTAAAGAAGTATGTTGGATTCTTCTGTGGAAAAATTTGGAGTGGGAGAGGGGCGGGAAAAAGAGGGGGAGGGTGGGTAGGTGAGATTTTGTTTTGTTTGGGGGTTTTTAAGCCAATAGTCTTACGCCTTCATGGACAGAGGGTGGGTAGGTGAGAGGATGGTTGGTGGAGGGGGGAGGTAGGGTGAAACATCCAATTCGAAACATGGTTGGATTGTTTTTTTCCGAAGGTCAGATGCTTTGGAAAATTTGAGTAACTTTTCCCCCTCCATTTGCGACGTTCTCTTTTTGGAAGTATTAAAGAATTTTGTTTGAAATCAATCCACAATGACAGCCAAATTCTGTCTCTCTATATATTATACAATATGCATACACATTGTAAAACATTCCAGTCCTGACACTGTTACTTTAATTTTCTTAAAGGAAACAGTTATCAATTTTTAAATATTAATTATCTGTTTACTTGACACAATACTTAAGCTAAGCGCCCATTTCAACTGCCAGGTTATTCAAAAGACTCCAATAATTCAGATTTACAATAACACTTCCGATAGCACCGGACCGAATATGAAAAACAGAGAAGTGACAAAACAAATATTTTTAAAGAACGCTTTTATGTGACATTCAAACCGCAGCGTGGCTTATATCATGGTGGAACACGACAACAACTAAGCAACAGAAAACTTACTGCCTTTAGAACATAAGACTCATCTTCAAACAGGTTGGTCTTATGCTATCAGAACCCATTTATAATTTGGAATATTTCCATAAATAAGTTTGGTAAATATTTATAGGACAAGGAACGCAAACTCTGTGCTCCTAAATCACAAAATGCCTTAACGACTTAACACATAACAAAACTATGGAGACAACAGGAACCTATTGTCAAATGTCCATATCAAGAAGTACCATATTCAGCTTAAGTTTCCACACAGCGGTTCGGATACGAGATTAAGATTAAGAGATCAGCAATCCCTGGAGAATTACAGATACACAGACCACAGACACAGACCAAAGGATATTGTTTGTTTGTTTGAGTATTGAGAAATCCATCGACACAATAACGGTCATTTAGTGCAGGGAAAGAGTAAGACAAACAGACAGAAACAACATAGGTAATGTTTAAGCAACGCACCGACCACTTGCACTATAGATAGATCTACACATTTATAGAAAAGTACGTAGTGGGTGGTTGGCGGGTGCCTATGTGTGATTTGCTCCTTCTTTTCTGTCAAATATCTATCGTCCGGATATCTCCTCTTTTTTTGTTTTTATAACACTTCTAATCTTCGGCAATCATGTGACCTAATTATTGTGTTGCAAGTGCCGTAAAACGCTTACTGAAACTGAACTAAAGAGAAATACATACATTATGAACAGAATGACGTACATAAATGGGTATTGGGATTTTATAGTTAGTACACAAATAAGTAGACGGATAAAAAGATGCATGGATGGTTAAGTCGTTGTGTGAACCATTATTTATTTTTTCCCCAGTTTTTCCCAGTTGCAGCAGGTATCAACACTATATGGAATCACGAATAACGTCTGCCTGGTATGATTGGCCACAATAAAAACAAGAATCACTGTTAATCACCTTGGGCTTGTATGGAAGATTCGATTTAGATAGGGCCAACCGCAGAAACCTGACGGGGTGCTGAGGGTTAATGGAATAAAACGGAAGGAATGAAGGAGCGGAGAAAAGAAGGACATACGGCAAAGGAAGAGTGTGAGAATAAACTAGACACATGATCAACAACGTCAGAAGACCCTCTGCCTCACCCACCCTCCCCCACCTCTACCTCATCCCATCAACCCCCCACCCTCTCTCTCTCTCTCTCTCTCTCTCTCATCTCCCCACCCCCACACCGAGATCCGTCTATTTGACCCCGTTTAGACCTCTTGAGCTGCATACCCCCTGCCGATGACGCTCAAAAACGCCCATCTAAGGGGCATAATTCCGCCCTTTGTCCTGCTCAACATGGGGCTGGTGGGCAGAGCAAAAGGAGCGAGGAATTTGAAAAAGTTCCCAACCGAGACTTGAGGGAAACTAGCGTCCTCCTCTTCTCCTTTTATGATTAGGACGAAAATAAGCAGTGCTCATGGCTTTTGTGTTAGGGGCGCCCTAATCCCCGCAGACCTATTTCCGCTCAACGATGAGTTAGAGGCCCACATTTTCTTGCGGTTGTTAGGTGGTCTAGAAGAAAAGAGGAGGGAGGGGGATGGGAGGGGTGTGTGTGTGTGTGTGTGTGTGTATGTGGGAAGGGAGGCATAGGGCCCTGTGAGTCTAGAAGAAGAGGGAAAAGGGGGTGGGGGGAGGAAGAAAGAAAGGGGGTGGGT
>NW_004797337.1:314562-318265 GCF_000002075.1 Aplysia californica | reverse complement strand
TATTATTATTACTACAGGTCTACTAATTTACTATTATCGTTAAATTATTAATAATGCAATCCTTTTTAAAAAAATTAGTAATATCAATAATTAGTCTAATAATTAGAAAATTATTGTATCAGTTTGTATTCGTCGCCATCGTTATTATCATTGTTATTATATCATCATTATTATCACTATTATCGTTATTATCATTATCACCATCATCATCATCCTCACTACTGATATCATTAATGTTATAGGGTTATTTAAAATGTGACAGCGTGTCAAAACACTTACAAAAATATCATAAAGACACTTACTGAAACCTCTTTACGGACATTGCATGGCTTCCTGTTGAGAAAAGAATTGTGTACAAGTTGGCCACCCTATGTCACAAACGTTTGAATTACAATGCGCCATCATATTTATCAAATCTGTTAAGACTGTACATTCCAACTCGCAGTTTAAGGTCCTCGGCTGACAAAAAGAAATTTATTTTACCATCTAGGAAACTTAAAACAATGGGAGAAAGGGCATTTGAATACCATTAAGGCCCCAAGATCTCGAATGTGTTACCAAGTACATGTACTTTAAGAGAGATCAAATCTTTTGATTCATTTAAATGTCAGCTGAAGTCGTTTATGTTTTTAAATTAATAAGATGAATATTTGGAGTGATTTTCTTTTAGTCAGAACACATTTTTTTTATGTTACTGTTGTACGTTGTACTGTATTGTAAAGAACTCAGAGCCCGTATACTTTAATCGGGGTTGAGCGCTAAATAAATGTCATTTATAATTATTATTATTATTACAGTCATAGGCTCACAATGTCTTTATCAGTCGAGAGAATTAATTATGTAAACAGAGAGAAACAGGCAGCTAATCCATCCACAAATAACAGGAAGAAAATGTGATACAATAATATTAAGTGTTTGCCTGACGGAAGGCACCAAAAGTCGTATTTTTGGCATTTTTAGAAGGGCGGTTGGTGGAGGGAGAGTGCCACTGGTTAGACCCAAACCACACCGGAGCACCCGCCAACCACCCACCCATGTTGCAAAGTGTCGGGGCCACTTAATTAGATGAAACTATTGGTTAGGGCCACAGTATGCTTGGTTTTTTGTTTGTTTTTTTGTTGCTGGTTTTTTTGTTTGTTTTTTTGGGGGGGGGTAGGGTGGTGTTCTTTTTTGTTTTTTGATTTTTGTTGTTGTTGTTTGGGGGGGGGGGGGGGGGGGGGGAGAGTGTCACTGCCGCCCTACGAGCGTTAATTTGTGGTGGCATATTAGGGTTAAGTGAACCAAGGGTTGAATGAGGATTACATGGAGTTATGGGTTCTTATGTATACCTTCTTTGTTGTTTCCTCCCTGTGCTGTCTTGCAGAGGTTTTTTTTGGTCATCGCTGTCGATCTTGTCTTCTTGTCACCGTCGGTGTCCTCTTCCGTGTCTTCCTTCTTGTCCTCGTTCTCCACATCCTCCTCGAATGCCTTTTCGCTCTTTTTCATCATCATCATCATCATCATCATCATCATCATCATCATCATCATCATCATCATCATCATCATCATCATCATCATCATCACCATCTTCATCTTTATCATCATCATCATCATTATCATCATCATCATCATCATCATCATCATCATCATCATCATCATCATCATCATCATCATTTGGAAAAAATCATTGCAGCCGGGGAGAGTTGTCATCATCATCAATTCAATTTCAGTATGAATGGAACAACAATAACACTAGAAATAACATCAAAGTTAATGAGAAATTGTTACGCCCCAATCTATTCATCATAGTACAATATTAGCTTCACCATAATCCACCCACACGTTATAGGGAAAATCCAGAAAGACTTCGTGTATTAATAATCACCAGCAAGGTACTCTTATTGGTCAAGTTCTAACATTGATAAAGCCAAGACTCGAAACGAACATATGTCTAATCCAACGACAGATAAGATCGGACTGAGCTTTTGTACAAGACATGTAGTGAAAAGTACGCTACACGACAATCTCTAAGATTTAGACTGCTAGGTACAGGCTCATCAGTATTAGCATTGGTGATATAAAGATAAAGAGTGCCTGACTGTGGTTTGATATATATTAAAATGTATTGCTTTGTTAGGAGTAGAAATACATTTAGTTTAGTTTTAGTGATAAAAGTTTTACGGTCCTTGCAACACAACGAGGTCACATAAGTGACGAAGATTAGAGGTGTTACAATAGAGTAACAAACACAAAAAAGAACGAGGAGAGATAAGGACGACAGATGTTTGGTACGAAAAAAGAAACAAACCAAAACACCCACCAACTACCCACTAGAAATATGATATAGTGAAATTGGTTTTGCTTCCTTAGAAAAGGTAGAATGTCTCTGCTCTAAGGTATACTTTCTTTCTTTCAGGCGTTGTCAGTCCTCTCCTGGATTCAACCCTCCAACAGTGACTTACATTCCGTTCTATCTGCTTTTCGCAGTATCCAGGTATTTCTCGTCCTCTGTCTGATGGCATCTTTTTGCTGGCCTTCCTCTTGGCCGTTTCCCACTTTTTGGTCTCCATTCAGTGCATCTTTTTGTTCATCTGTTATTTTTCATTCTACCTATGCGACCCTCCCATTTCCTTTTTTGTCGTAGTAAACTTTTGAAGATATCTGCCAATTCTGTTTTTACTCGTTATAAGTGAGTGCTTTACTTGATATTTGGCATGTTTTCTTATACCCAGCATTTCACCACCTTAGATAACAAAGTTTTATCTGCACAGTACATAGTTTTGAGAAATTGTATGTAAAAAATTTTGAGCTACACAAAGTGTCAAGCTTTGCCGACTCAGAACAATCTTACGATTTTGATAGAGCAGAGAGAGAGCATTGATTTCTGAAGTCATGGTCTACGTAACTCAAAACGGCCACAAATGTCAGATAGGACTTTGTAACTCCAAGGAAGCGATAAAATCTGTCTTTCCATGGCTCTCTATGTCGTCCTTAATTTCTTTATAGCTCTTCTAGTAATTGACAAGATTTGACCGCACGAGTTTATTACTGGGACAAGGCACTGCGAGGTTATGTAAGGATTATTTGATAATGATATGATACTAATTATTCCCATCGACATCCTTAGGATACCAGAGGGAGGAAAAAGTAAAAAAGAAAAAGTAAGTTCTAATTGTTATGGATTTTAATATAGTGTTGTGGTTGTAGCACGACTTCAGTACAATGAGTGCTGAGTTTATATTTGAGTAAAGATACAATAACGGTCAGAATGTGCAGGGAAATAGCAAGGCAAACAGACTGTAACAACAGAGGAGAAAAAGAGGTAGAACCTACAAGTGGCGTTCTCGAACTATTAGCACTCAATATAATAACGGCCCTTCGTTACTGAGGAAACGCATTATTCTCGAGGTGACAATAGTATTTTTGTTTATGTAGATCTAGAACTTTCATTTCATTCTCTCTTTTTTCCCTGTTGGTTGGGAGACATCTAGCATTGTACTGAGAGGGGGGTGTAGATAAACCAGTAAAGTGCAAAACTTCGAGAAGGTCGTTCGTACTGAACTAAAGGTTATGAATAAAAACATAGAAGGGGTAGTAGACACACTAGCTTGGATAAAACCACCACCTTTATACCAACAGCTGGCGCCTCGATACCCGAATGATTTATGATTACGTCAGGGAAGCGATGTGTGAATAACCATGTGTGCGCGCACACACACACACA
>NW_004797337.1:312254-313955 GCF_000002075.1 Aplysia californica | reverse complement strand
GGTGGTGTTGCAGTTGTCGTTGGCTAGTTATTGTAATTCCTGTTGATGTTGTTGTTGTTGTTGTTGTTGTTGTTGTTGTAGTATTTGTTGTTTTTGTTGTTGCTCTTGTTGTGTGGCCAATGGGTTCAGGGTTGTTGTTGTTGTTGTTTTTTTCATTTCGCTTTTCTTTCATTTAGTGCAGCTTTTGTTTTTGATGCTGTTCTTGCTATTATAGTTGCCGCAGTTGTTTCTGTGGTTGCTTTCTTTTCTGTCGTACTTGTAACTTACTGTTGCTGTTGTTCTTTCTGTCATGGTCTGTCTTATTGAGGTATTTGTTGCTGGTACCATGGTGGCTGAAGGGAGCTACTTGAAGGTTTACTTCAGTCTATCGTTTTGCTGCTCTGACAGTCTACCAATTTTCTAGTTTTCTTTTCTCTAAATACAGTCGACCCTGCTCTAACATCCACCTGTCTACGACAACCGCTTTCCCCATCTGCAATGGCTGGCCGTCTTAGACAGCTTCAACTGTACCTTTATTGTGTCCATGTGTTCCCCCCCAAAAAAAAATCAAATTAAAAAAAATCAAATAAGAAACATTTAATTCTTTCCAGTTTCCTTATTTCTCTAAACACAGAAAAGAAAAAAGAAAACGAAATAAAATTATTGTTTAGTCAACAGCATTTTATTGAAAAACAGATAGAGCTCAAAAATGATTTCACAATTTAGATTTCGGAAATGTGCTTTCGTTATTTTCCTTCTGAGCCATTACGGGTTAGGCATCGACATAACTTCATGACCTTTCAAACAAGTGTTTACTTTTATATGTACGTTATACCATAGATTCATCAGTTATTCATTCATTTTTTTCATGCTTGTATCCCTTTCAATCTCTCAATTTTCCTTTCATTCCATTGGTCATTCAGGATTTTCGAAAGCACCCCCTCCCCTCCTCTCCCCCCCCCCCCCCCCTTTTTTTTTACCCCCTCTAGTCTCTCCGTCTCTCTTTCTTTCACTTACCACGCCGGCATTCACATTCCATCCTCCCCTAGAGAGTAAAGTTTTTGTTCTGTCTCTTTTCAAAGTGTTCTTGCTCTCGCTCTTTCCTTCTCCTCCTTCAGAAATTTCGCTCAATAGCCCCAGGTCGCCCAGAAAACCCCCTATAGTAGCCGTGGGCTCTTCAGCCTCCCAATAGAGCCTGAGGAAAATACCGCCAGTCCGCATAATAACGCTTTTCCAGTCCTCATAAAAGAGCAAAAAGAATCAATTTCTTTCTATAGACGCCGATATAAAGGCTGGAAAGGATTTTTATCTTCTCCTTTCCTTTTAAGTTTATGTCTGCGTGCGGTGAAAACATATTTTAGTTTTAAAGGTGTATGTGTGTGAGTGTGTGTGTGTATGTGTGTGGTAGATGAGAGACAGAGACAGAAAAACAGAATGACAACTGCACATAATATAGAGATTTAGCATCATACAAGTAATCATACTTGCCCTCTACCAACAGTAAATGATACCAGATGGCGTTAGTCCTGTTGCTGCTGTTATGGTGGTGTTGCAGTTGTCGTTGGCTAGTTATTGTAATTCCTGTTGATGTTGTTGTTGTTGTTGTTGTTGTTGTTGTTGTAGTATTTGTTGTTTTTGTTGTTGCTCTTGTTGTGTGGCCAATGGGTTCAGGGTTGTTGTTGTTGTTGTTTTTTTCATTTCGCTTTTCTTTCATTTAGTGCA
>NW_004797337.1:309218-310622 GCF_000002075.1 Aplysia californica | reverse complement strand
TCCCAGTATGGTTTACTTAAATAATGTAATAGTTTGGGGTGGTTTTTTTCCTATTATGTATCGGTGAAAGATAATCCTGCCTGGTTATTGGAGTATGATTATTCTTGAAGGTCTTTTTCCCGTATTAGAATTAAGAAACTGAATGTCTTATAGTTTTAGGACCCACTTTTATTATGACTTTCTTTCTTCCTTTCTTTCTTCCTTTCTTTCTTTCTTTCTTTCTTTCTTTCGTTCTTTCTTTTTTTCTTTTACATTTTTTTCCGCATTTTTAACCCTTTCGTCGTCTGATACATACGGACAATCATAAACACCTACATACACACATAAGCACATGCATACAGACATAAGTACACACTTACAAACATAACGGAAGCGTAATAATATACAAGTAAATATGGTACGTAACACACCAAAAAGTCTGTACATCTATACACGTATAAAAGTACGTATACACAGACAATAGTACTAACGTTTGGTAGGAAGAAATTTCCAGAGGAGTGAAATTGTATAGTTAATACCTATACCAGAGAGTGGTTGGCAGGTGCTTGATGTTTTTAACTCCTTCAGTACTATCAAATGTCCACCTTCTTTATCTTTCCTCCTTCTTTTTTTTGTTGTTGTATGTTACACTCTTGTAACACCTCTAATCATCAGAACCTATATGACCTATTTGTGTTGCAAGTGCCGTAAAACTCTTACTAAAACTAAAAAAACAACAACCCATACCAATGCTGACGAAGCCTTCACTTGTCACCATTGTGTAGAGGTTTACTGTAAAGAACAAGGGTACATATTGTTGTTATTGTCAACTCTGTTAGTCTAGTGCTCTTAACCAGAGGGCTCTGTGGTACTACCAGTGTGTTTGGATTTTTAAAAAAAAGAATTGAATCCAGAGAACACATCGACATGTAACGGTCATTAAATGCTACTGATAAAGAGGATGAGAGACAGATAAAATCAAACGAGGAAAAGTAAAGAAGTAGGACCTACCAGTTGCGCCATCAAACCACTGTTTGTGGGTACATTTAGTAAAATATTGTTGTTGTTGTTGTTGTTGTTGTTGTTGTTTTAATGTTGTTATGTTTGTTATGTTTATTAATAATCGTGCAGCTTTTGGGCGCGTGCCTTTCGGCCCGATGCAATGATAAAACAAGGTGGAGGTCTTCCATGGATGTTCTTTGCTGCAGTATAGGGTAAAATCTGCGGTAGGAACGGGAGAAAAAAGTTGCTGTCTGAGGCCCTGTAGTTTGGGACATTCGAAGAGTCGATGACCTAAAGTAATAAGCTCATCCCTCTCCTTGCAAAGGATAGAGTGTGATAATTCTAACGCTGTATCTTTTTCTGGAAGGGAGAAAAGGAAGACAAGTGGGACATAGAAGGACATTTGTTGCAATCACCCCCCCC
>NW_004797337.1:302451-306233 GCF_000002075.1 Aplysia californica | reverse complement strand
ATCATCATCATCATCATCATCATCATCATCATCATCATCATCATCATCATCATTGTCGTCGCCGTTGTCGTCATCAACGTCATCCTCTTCATCCTCATTATTATCATCATCACAATCATTAAATCATCATGATCATAATTTATTGTTTGGTAAATAACATGATGAACATTCCGACAACAATCAGCTTTCTATAACAGTGCTGAGATTTAATGTTTTGTTGTTTGTCCTATGTTGGTTTATAATTAATATGTGTGTATAGATATTATTAGTCTAGTACATGCGTATTTGGTACATGTATTTGTATCCTTTTTAGTTAAATGTTAAATTTGTTGTTTGTACATAATTATTATATTCGTAACATGTACATTTTTAAAAACATATTGAATACATGTTGCTTGTAAATATGTTGTTGTAACTTATATGTGTGTGTGTATGTGTGTTTGTCTCCTCCACCCTCTCTCTCTCTCTCTCTCTCTCTCTCTCTCTGGTTCGTGTGTTTGTGTGTGTGTGTGTGTGTGTGTGTGTGTGTGTGTGTTTGTCTGTTTTGTTGTTGTTTTTACGTGTACATATTGTGTACATACGTCATTAGGATATTAATTTTTGTCCCTTTGTACATATTACATTATCACATTTGATACCTCTGTGAGTGTAGTTGTTACATGTACCTTTGCGAGTACGGCTGATTCTGGCTCATAATTTGGAAAGAAAAATAAAGCGTAAAACATGTAACGTTTCTGTTGTTGTTGTTGTTTTTGTTGTTGTTGTTGTTGTTGTTGTTGTTGTATTTGAAGATGATGATCGCGATTGTGGTATTGATGGTGTTTGTTCGTTGAGTTTTAAGGGGCTCGGGTTTGAATTATTTTCCTGTCCTCTCTAGAGTTGCTCCCTTCCCCGAGGCTTTCTGGTGCGTAAACAAGAGCCGTGTCTTTAAAAAGACTCTATTGTGGTCTAAAAAGACGCAAAATGTTAATACTACCACCACCACCACCACCAGCTGCAAGAGTAGTAATCACAGAAACCAACAACAGCAACAGCTACAACGACAATAACAATAACAACAGCAACATAAACCGAAGCAGCATTGGCATATTATATAATAATACCGACAACACCAAAAGACCCCCCCCCCCAGGTATTGCACCTCTTCAGGTAGCATTCTCTTGATACTGTACACGAAACAGTACCAACTTTTGTCAAGCTGAAATGTATAGAATATAAAATCTTATTCAACAATACAAATACATCAGGGATGAAAATATGGCAAGCTTTCGAACCTGATTGAATAATCATAACTTTTTTTTCTTTCTTTAAATTGTCATGGTTTAATCGGTTGAAGTCAACCCATCATTTCAAATGAATATAATATTATTTAATGGTGTTTCTGCAAAAAAAGTGTTTATTAAATTGTCTGTGTCCATGTCTGTTCTTCATCCCCCTTCTCCTCCTTTCCCTCTTTCCGCTTTTCATATTCCCTCTCCCATACCCTCTGTATAAGCTATGCTTAAAAAAAATTTAACACACATATGCGCAATAGATAGACAGGGAGAGAGAGAGCGATAGAGAGTGAGAAAGAGAGAGAGAGAGAGAGAGAGAGAGAGAGAGAGAGAGAATGAGTGAGTGAGAAACTGATGGACAGTGCGGCGAACAGACAGACAGAGGAAAAGAGAGAAAACATGAGTAATACTTTGTGTCCAACTATATCTGATTTGAAAAACAAACACTATACTGTCTTCAAATCCCTTTTTTCGACAACAATTCGGCATTAAAATTACACCGTAAATTTGCAAGACATTCTGTGTTTCTTCACAACTTGTGTCTCTTTCACTGTGCTTTCTTCAATCGCCGCAATACCGTCACCCCAGCATAATGAAACCTTCGTCTCCTTTCTACACTCGTAATTACTAACTCTCGATATCACAGCACAAACATTTTACCACCTTGATGATCGTAAACAGAGAAACTTTATCGACCGCACCGAAGAAAATTACAGCCTTCAGGCGATGAGGAAAAACGTCTAATTCGACCCAATATTTTCTCCACGAGTTTTCTTCTTTTTCTTTTAATTTTAACCAAACGTGCGCGCGCCCGCCTTCTTCTTCAAAGCGCGAGCAATAATAATTCTAAGCTCACGGCCTAGCACGATCGCTTGAGCTGCCGCGAACCGTCTTGGCCACGTCTCCAATACTCATATAATTCTCCCGGAGAAGATCGTGCGCCGATTGAGGAGAAAGGACGCACGGCACAATTGCCAGCGTCGCGGTGGACACGAAATGGTTGCTGCAAATCGATAGGAAATTAGGAGATACATCAATGTATCATAAGGCAATTACTGCCTAATGTTCTGACTACGGGCGTGTTGCTGGGCTATTTTTGGTTCGATTGCTTGCGTTGAAGTGACTATTACCGAGCATGTAGTTGTTGCCGGAGGCGAGAAGAAGGGTTTTGTCTTAGTTGAGTGTTATTTGTTGTGTAAATTTAAAGGGGAAAAACGTTACAGTTTATAAGTAGAAACGACGATGTTTTAAGTCTCCCTTAAGGACGCCAGATGCAGGGGAGAACATTTCTAAAAATGCTAATCACCAATTGATTGATGGATTGATGTCTTGATTATTTGTTTGATAATTACTACTGATTGATTAAATTGCTCCTTTTATCGATTAGTTTGTGTATGAAAATTATAGTGATTCATACTGTCACCTAGCCCTTTTAAGACAGATCAATCACTTCGTTATTTCATTCTCTTGCTCATACATTGCTTCACAAAAATATACCGTCGGCAAGCTGTTTGACTGTTCTAGCCCCAAAAAACAATTTTCTTACGAGAGACAAAACAAAAACAACCCCCCAACCCCCTCCCCAAACAAACAAACAAACAAACAAAAAACAAGCAAAAACAAAACAAAACAAAATAAAGTAAAAAAAACCAACAACATAAAAACAAAACAAACCAGTAAAAATACTGTTTCTGTAATACATATAACTTTTTGGGGGGTATTTTTTTCTTTTAAAATTTAGAATTTGAACTCCTAGAAATTATTTCTCCAGCACTAGCTACGGCTTTAAAAGGTTAAGAGGTTCCAATTGAAAAATATTAAAATTTTGAGTTTAGTACTACTTAACAGCTGGCGGGCGATATGTTTCTTGGTACAGAAGCCTTTATCATTCTCTTACCCTTAATGTTATGTTTGTAGCAATACGAAGTCGTCGTAGTCGAAACTTTGAGACCATAGGAGTTGTAGGAATAAACATAAAAAACGAACTCTGAATGCTGGAAATTGTAACTATAATATTATAAACATTTTGGAAAATAAACACACACATACATACACACTCACACACACACAAACACTCTCACACACACACACGCACACACACACACACACACACACACACGCGCGCACACGCGTGACCTCACAGAAGAGCACAATTACCCCATCCACCAACTCACAAACAAAGACATGTGCAAACACACACTCACACACACAAATGCACACCCACTCACACACACACACACACACACACACACACACACACACACACACACACTCACATACACACACACTCACGTGCATGCATGTCCATGCCCCCTCCCCACACCCACCCCCTTTCAGCATGAGCAGTAGACCAGTGTGACATCACGTCAGGACATTATTTTGTCCCGATCTCATCAACCCCTCGTTCTTGTGACACTTGTCCGGACCAAACTATCACGTTTTCCTGAACCCCCAACCCTCCACCCCAACCGGTCACCCCACTCCACCCCAGCCCTATATCATCCCAAC
>NW_004797337.1:297417-298596 GCF_000002075.1 Aplysia californica | reverse complement strand
GGTACGGGCTATCTATCTATCTATCTATCTATCTATCTATCTATCTATCTATCTATCTATCTATCTATCTATCTATCTATCTATCTGGAAGTTCTTCCACAAGCTTTTGTTGCCCAAGACAGATAGATTATACATAGATAAAAAACAACGGTTTACTGAAAAGAGCAATCAAAAATCCTCACTCGGCAGCAATAACTTTTTCTCTATTCTCTTAGCAACAAAACCAATAGAAATTTAGCTATGGTGACAAATCGGCATGCACACCGAGTGTATTTAACGACCGATGCATCGCCCAGGGAGATTTAATTACAAAAAAAAAATCGTATATTTTATAAGAGTCAACAAAGGCTTTGAATTCTTCCCATTACGGTTGGTTGAGAATGGCACTGTTTTTTAGTCCTTTGATGGGATTTTACTGGACATTTTTACGTTCGTTTGTTTTTATTACTCTTTTTGTAATGCACACTAATATGAGCAGGTTTTCGCTGCGTTTCACAATTTCACATATATTAGAACGTTTCGATCAAGCCATCTGTCCGTGCATTTCGGGCAGTTTGCCGATGATTATTTTTAATTGTCCCACTGAAGTTTCACTTCCGTTAGCCAGGTTTTCTCCCCGGGTGTCTGTTTTGAATTAGCGAGCCCTGGAGACCACACAGGAGTCGGGTATTGGGTGTATTAGGTGCATAAACAATGAGCAATTTCTCGAATTTACCTTCGCGTCTGCTTCGTTGCTGCATTATTTTCGGTGCACCGCATTGCTTTCCAGCCCCCATTTCCCTAAGGTTTTCGGTTTATTTGTTTATTCTGTTCATTTCGTTCTTCTTGACTGTTCTGCGCTGTCCGTCCTAATGCTAGATTTAGCTTTATGACCAGTCGATTTCCAACTCATAATGTATTATATCTTAACTTGACTTTGTGCCGTGGTGGCTACTCCTGAAAATTATGTGCAGATGTGTGGGGGACAGGAGTTCGAATCTGTTTGTCATAAATGTTGTTTGTTTCCCTCTTCGGTTGTGTTTGCTGCAGTATATCTGTATATTCATAATAGTATAATACCCTGCCTTTTTACGAATGTTAATGCTTACTCATGAGTGCATGTGCATGTGAGTGTGAGCAGATGTGTAAGCTGCATGTGTGTTTTTGTAGATGTGTATATATGTGTATGTATGTGTGTGT
>NW_004797337.1:296131-297146 GCF_000002075.1 Aplysia californica | reverse complement strand
GTAATGATAGCTGTACCTGGCACGGTGTGTTTTGTTAGTGAGAACATGAACGTGTCTCTGTTTGTGTGTGTATGCGTGTGTGTGTGTATGTGTGTGTGTGTGTGTGTGTGTGTGTGTGTGTGTGAATGTGTGTGTGCATGCGTGTGTGTGTGTGTGTGTATGCATGTTAGTGTTATTTGATAGGTAGGGTAAAAAGGGCGGGAGGAGTACTTTGGGAACTATCAGCTCTGTATTTAGAAACGCTGTTGACAAATCGCTATCTTAGAATTACAATGTTCTGTCTGACATCTTTGGCCAATTTGAGTTGCTGAGACTACGAGGTTATCTGAAGCTAAATGGTCTATCTGCTCTATCAAAATTGTAATATTATTCGGAGACGTTATCAAGATATTCAATGAAAAAGCTTAACATAATTATAAAATAACTGTGAAACTCAAAATTTATGACGTCACATTTCTCAAAACTACACGTAATTAGTTGGTAGAACTTGATTATTCTAAGGTAACGAAATACAAAGAAGTAGTTGCTCACGATTTCTTGACATCAGCAACTGTTTGTTGTTTTTTTTGGTCTACAGTACACAAACACAACCTGTATCTTAATATTGTGCGTGCAATTTCGACAATTTCTCAATCTTAATCAGATGTTACTTTTCACACTTCTACCAATAATATTGCGTTGCAGTTATATGGTATGTACAGGATGGTATCGTTATTTCAGATGCAGGACTGCGACTTGAAAGACCCCGGTTCAAAACTGTAGAAACATTCAGTTTGTTCGGCTCTTGATGTTCCTTGCAAGGTTTATTCCGGAGTGGATAGTAAACAAGCACATTAGTAAATAATATTCTAAAGTTTTAATAGGGTTGCTAAACCCTAACCATCTCCCTTCCTTCAACGTACGTTGTATACAGAAAAGTTTAGTAATACTCTGAGCATGGACATCATTCAGAAGAATTGACTATTGCAGTTCGTCCTAAATCGTGAAATCTTGGCCCATTATGACACCCCCCCCA
>NW_004797337.1:293386-295156 GCF_000002075.1 Aplysia californica | reverse complement strand
GGGGGGATGAAAGGAGAACATTTTAGAGAAGAAAAGTTTCCTTCACTGTCAGATTTCGAACCCAGAACATATTGAATGAGAGGCGAACACCATAATCTCTAGACAACGATAGCCCATGTGGACACGTGTGTGTGTGTGTGTGTGTGTGTGTATGTGTGTGTGTGTGTACGTGTTTGTGTGTGTGTCTGTTTGTGTGTGTGTGTGTGTGTGTGTGTGCGTTTCTATTTTCGATAACACATCCCTCACCCAAGTATTCAATAAAGTCTATCAGCATTAACCTAACGGACATGTAAAATCATTATCATCATCATGATCTTCACCACCCCTCTCCCTCCCCCTCCTTCCTATTTTCTCACCCCCCCCCTCTCATTTCCCCTTTCCTTTCTCACAGAGCCGGTAGCGCCGCCCAATTGTAATGTGAAAAGATTCCTGTTCCAGTCCATGGTGAATAGACACACTCGACAACATGACAGAGAGGTGGGCAACGTTAAACAGAATGAATAGCACTTGTTAAGAACATTAAAGATTGTAATTATAGCAACACCCACTTCGAGGCCCGCTTATTTAAAATGACAGAACAAAGAATTAGGAGCTCGGGTTAAAAAAATGAAAATATAAGGTGACAAAAAAAAAATAATTAAAAAATGGAAATATAAATTAGAAAGTGAGGCAGTTGACAAATTTGGCAAGAGAGAGAGAGAGAGAGAGAGAGAGAGAGAGAGAGAGAGAGAGAGAGAGAGCACCACCTTTTTAGATTTGTTAGAAGAAAAAAGAGTAATTAACAAAACCCAACTCTTCCTCTTCCCCGGGACTTTTGATTTTCTTTTTACACCGTTCTGTAATCAGCTGCTGTGAAACATTTGGTGTTTCAGGAAAAGAGATGCTGCTTTTATGGTTTGATTTTTAATCTAACTTTCGTTAATCATAACATGAGCGATGGGTGAATCATGCTTCTCCACTCTCCCTTTCTGGAGTGAAGCTACTTTCTGCCCTGCTGTTTCTTTCAGTGCATTAAAAACAACTGGAAACCAAAGAAGTCTGGAAATATTTTACAGGAGGAAGGGACAACATGGTAGTGGGTTAATTTACAGCGATTTAAATTAATCCTTTATTAAAGAAATGGAGTGGAAATAGTGATCCAATAATTGTATAATTCAGCCCCCCCCCCAAAAAAAAACCCAACCCAAAACAAACAACAACCAAAAGCAACCTAACCCCTGGGCAATGTTTAGAGACTGTGTCACAAAATAATATACGAAAAACTATTTTGTCGAGGTAGACAGCCAATGCACTTATAATGCAGGTCCCCCAAATACTTAAAATATTATTAAATAAGTCTGAAAGATGTGGGAAAGCTTTTCTTATATATATGATGTGTGTATATGATATGTGTATGTATTATTATGTCTACAGTGTTGATTTTTAAACAAGAAAAGGAAAATAAAAACAACCTGGGGGTTGGGAGGAAGATGATTTTGGTGGGGACGGGGTGGTTGTCAGTAGAACTGGTAAGAATAAAATCCTTATCTTACTGTTTTAGAGAGGAACTTTTTCCCGAAATCTAGAATTACTTTGTAGGTTTTTGTCACTTACTCGATCCCGTATCCGAATGAGAAACAACTCAAGCAGGCAGAGCATCAAAATAAAGCGTTTTTATTGAAGACATGTCTGAGAACAACGCCTAAAACAACTGTACAGAAGAAGAAGAAGAAGAAGAAGAAGAAGAAGAAGAAGAAGAAGAAGAAAAGAACAAGAACAAGAAGAAGACAT
>NW_004797337.1:290654-292648 GCF_000002075.1 Aplysia californica | reverse complement strand
ATGGGGCGTGCTCAGAGAGGAACCGAAACGATTGTCGTACAATTATGGGTTTGTAGGCCTTCCATAAGTTATTTGATGTCCCTCTTCATTATTATTATCATCTATAATATTATTGGCATGAATGAGTCATACAAAAAGCAACCCTGGTGTCAGTGGTGTAGCCGGAAATAATAATATAAGCTTTGCCCTTCTCTAAGACAGAAGGTGTGAGTTCGATTCTCGTGTAAAGATGTCATTTTATCTAGTATCATTCGTCTCTGTCTTCTTGGATGTTGTATCCTTCTAAGCCCGACCGTTTTAAATTATCAAAATAGCGTCCATGGTGAAAAAGAAACCCATTTACAATTACATGTTAATTTTTCTGTCTGTTTTAAAGAGAAGTGTTCATTTATCTATTATATCTATTTGTCGTCTTGAAAGCCAATAAAAACATCCCTCAATGTAAGTTTTTCCCTCAATGCTAGAGATTATTTTTTCAAAATGTTTTTGGCGATGTTTACGACAGTATAGTAAAAACAAACTAGAGCCCTCCATTCCGAACTTATTCGACCTACATGTTATGTGCTCATTCGGGGTCTCTACTCTCTTAGGGGCCACGTTGGGTATCTATCAAGTGATGCCCCAACAATGCTTTTAAAAAATCTTAATAGGAGTCAAAATGTACATAATAATATATCCTATCGCTTTGTAACTGTCATTTTTTAAAATAGAGTCTTGATTACGATAAATACATAGATAAAGGAATAACGAAAAAGGAGAGCGAGATAAACGAATAACTAAATAACTAACTGACTAACTAACTAACTAACTAACCGACAAACTAACTAACTAAATAAATAAATAAAAATTTGCAAAGCTTTAAAGAACCAAGGGTATCAATATTATTATAGTCCCTACATATTCCCACCGGCAAGTTGGAACAGAAAATACAGTGTGACCTGCCCAAACGTCTGCCTGTATAAGACAATACAATGTACAAACAGCCACTTTTTATTTCTTCAGTTTCTAACATGATAATGTCTCTGTGTTTGACGACCACCTTTCAAAGACGGTCAATTTTCTACTAAGCAATTGGTGGGTGTCCAACACAGATTTGGCTGATATGATCGAGTTATGACGACCAGGGGCAACCCATTGCACTTTACTTTTCTGACAATTCAAGGTTCAGACTTGACTATTTATTCAGCTTATCAAAGCCGGAATGAAGTACGATTATAAAAAAAAAAATTATTTCGCTTTTCACTAAGCAAATTGTTATAGTTTCCGAACAAACCCATGTGTCAGGAGATCTCTTAATAACATAACAGCTTAATATGGAGGGATCAATGGAAAAGTTAAATATGTCACATTCTGGTGTTTTGAGAAATTACGAATTGAAGTCCGCCCCGCTGTCTGTGTTGTGGTGGTTAGGCACTTCTCCGTCGAGTGTAGAAGACCCACGTTCGATTCCTGTCAGCCAATTTTCCTCACCCTCATCGGAGACGGACGTTACCAAATAGTGTTGATAAGGGCGTTTATCTCGTTGTCTTTTTACTTGTCAAAAACGTTACAATTACTAGTTATGGTTGTGGATGGCCATAGCCATAGTTGAAGTGGACCCTGGGGAGAAAAAAGGGGAGGGATGGAGGAGGGGAAGGCTGCTAATATGGGCATTACCATCTGCGATGATTCCAATCCTGAAGACAAATAGTTCATTTGAACGATATTTTGATCATTCACACAATTTTTAAATAATAGAAAATTAGGCTCAGTAAAATCCATTGACCATAAATACTTTGAAAGGTAAATGCAAAACTTTTAATGTGACGAAATTGAAGAGCACCCAGCGCCCACTCCGTTCGTGTTTTTATATCCTTTAGGAAACTAATCTTCTAGACTAACAAAAGAGGATGACAAAAGTTTAGTTCCCTCCTAGTCCTACACTCGCTCCGTCTATCTATCTATCTCTCTCTCTCTCTCTCTCTCTCTCTCTCTCTCTCTCTCTCTCTCTCTCT
>NW_004797337.1:287888-289615 GCF_000002075.1 Aplysia californica | reverse complement strand
ACACACACACACACACACACACACACACACACACACACACACACACACACAGACAACATATTATATAATTTCTGAAGCATGTATAATAGAAGCAGGAGCGCAAAATAGCCAGGTCTGGTTGGGTTTACCAAGAAACATGGAGAAAAGGCTGTTTACTACACTACCTACTTTACTTTATGATTATTGTTTCATTCTCTGTTGCCGTTGATCGTCGAGGATAGATGCAATTTTCTATTGTAAACCAACTCTACACCTCTTTACAATAATATGTGTCGCGACGGGATAAAACCAGGCGCTCTACAATTTTTGTGTGCATGTGGAGTTATAGGAAACTTCTTAAAGCTTGTTCATTCGTCTCGCATTTGGTGAAAAAAAGGCTCGTCTAACCTGGATAGAAACTGAGATATTTGTAATTGGAGGAGTTGGGATTGCCTGGTTTCAGAGGTAAAATTTGCCAGAAAATGGCTACTAAAGGTCAGTCACTTCCATACCTTGAGAGTCCTTAAAAATTGAAAATATATATTTGTTGTGCCTTTAATGAACTTGTTCAGTCATTACCACACAGAAATATCTTTTCAAATGGACTTAAAAGGTGTTGCAAAAAACAAAAATTCAGGGAAAAAAATTAGAAAGTGGCCAAAGAGACGGAAAAGTGCCAGTTTCTTTGATTTCACTCTTTCTAGAAGCGCCTGATTTCACCACAATATCTCACATATGTTTTTGTTTCTCAGAGTACTCTTGATAAGTCAGTAGCTAGACAGAAAAGATTTGGATTTTACTAAAACTACTATACCATCGAGGATATTTTTCTCCTACATTTTAATATTTGTTTCAATATTTGGTAAATAGTTTTGCCATCACCGGCACAATTTACCACATTTGGGAGGCGGGCATCGACGCTACCTGCCAGGACCAACCTTGGCTAGAGCGATACAACGTCTGAACAAATGACCCAACTTTTCGATAGACGTTCCTCCCACACGGGAATCTAACTCCAGTCTTCAACGTGAGACAGCGAGGCGCCTAACCGCTACACCACAGGCGCCGGTACCACCATAGAAAGTAGCCCAAAAGAACACCGCAAAATTAGTACTGAAGAAAAAGAAGAAAGATATTGCATTAAAAATGTTAGAAGCTCTGCACTGGCTTCAAGCCAATAAAAGAATCCAATATAAAGTTTCTACCATCGGTCATAAATGTCTTAACAATTATGCTCCATCATATTTATCTGAGCTTTTAACACCATAATGTATTCCATCCTGTCAGTTACAGTCATCCAAAGATACAGGAAAATTCAAAGCCCCTAGAGTGAAACTATTATCTTTTGATGAGAGAAGTTTCTCATTTTTTCCACCTAAAATTTGGAACTCCTTGCCGCAGGACGTCCGAGAAAAAATGAATTCTAATACTTCCAAATGATGGCTCAAGACTCATTAATTGTTCAAATCTTAGTTGTAGTGTGTTAGTACGTGCTAATATGGTTTGTTTTCACTGCTATGCTGTTCTTATATGTGCATATAAATAATGCATTGTTGAGAAATTTATTTTATATGTGGTGGAAGTGGTTTCCTTGTTTATGTGAAATGTTTTACCTTGTGTGAATGAAGTATTATGCTCAGTGATGCAATTTATATAATTACTACTACTACTACTACTACTACTACTACTACTACTACTACTACTACTACTACTACTACTACTACTACTACTACTACTACTACTACTAC
>NW_004797337.1:285416-287788 GCF_000002075.1 Aplysia californica | reverse complement strand
GACTATTTGAAGATGTTGTGCTGAGGAGCGTAATTATTATTATTAATATTATTATTATTATTATTATTATTATTATTATTATTATTATTGTGAGGTATAAGATGATCGTGTGAGTAAATGCTTGTCCTCACCTTTTCTCAATATGAAAAAAGATATAAAAATATGACTATTTGAAGATGTTGTGCTGAGGAGCGTAATAACGGGATTCACTTTTTTGTGACGCTCAGTTTTCAGTAAATTATCTTAATCCCAATGAATATTATATATTTCTAATGAACGCTCACGATTTAGTAAAAAGACAGTACATAACTTGATATTAAATCATTATTGAGAGTGCTTGACCAATAACGCCCCCCTCTCCCACCAACCCACCCCACCCTACCCCCCTACCCCCCCAAAAAACAAAACAAAACAAACCCTAAAACAAAAACAACAAAAACAAAAACATCAGCCCACACCGCCCATTTTTGTTTCTTTTCTGTACTATCACCTCCATCATCCTGAATTCTTTCCAGCTCGGTCCTGTTTTTGAGGTTTGGGTGAAATACGTTTGGAATTGTAAGTTGTAGGTATCCATCCATACATAAAGACGTAAATACATACAATCATGTTTATAGACACACATTCTTCGACACAAATAATTTTATCTCTGTTGAGGCTTTCCATGGAATAGATCCAGAGCAACTTACTTAGACAGCCTAAACAGATGGTTGGCAGGGAAAGATCAGGATAGTATTATAATATACGTATAGCTTTTTTAAGAGCATCGAAGCAAAGGAATGAAATCCGAATCATGGTCCATGATGTCTGTCGTACATCTCGCTCTTGATGATCGCTGTCTACCTGATGGGATACTGTTTCTCACGAGTCCGAATTAGTTAAAAGCAAACGGCCTTCTTAATGATGTAATTAACTTCTTTCTTTCTTTCTTTTAAGGCACTGTTCGTTCACTGCAGGAGGCAGCCTTCCAACAATGACCTCCACTCTGTTCTATCGGCCATTCACCGTGCCAAGGTTGTACTCGTCAGCTCTCTGATGTCATCTTGCCTCCTTCTTTCTGGTCCTCCTCTTGATGGTTTGGTCTCCATTCAGTGCATCTTTTTGTCCATCTGTTATCTTTCACTCTACTGACGTGGCCAGGCCATTTTCGTTTTTACCGGAGTATTAATTTGGGGATATCTTCCACACCTGTTTTCTCTGTCATTTTTGTGGGCTTATTTTGCTCTTAATGTATTTTTATACCCAGCATCTCCCTTTCCATAGCTCTTTGTGTTGCCCTTAATTTATTGATGACGTTTTTGGAATTGGCCAGGTTTGACACCCATAACTTATTACTGAGACAAGACATTGATAAAAAAAAACGTGTCTTTTTGGGGATATCGGCAAATTTTGATCCGCAAACATTTCTTTTCATTTTCCAAAGCAACCCCGAGCCGCATGTCTCCTTCTGTTTGTATTTGTTTTTGTTCCCTCTTCAACATTTATTGTTTGGCTTAGGTATTTATATTCTGTCTTTTTCTGTTCTTGTTTTCTATAGCGAGCAACCTCGACGTCTCCAATGAAGTTCGTTATGTATTTGATTTTATCATCGTGGATTCTAAGGCCACTGTTTTTTGTTGGGTTTTTTTTTGGGGGGGGGGGGGGCTCTCGTCATTTATGGTGTTAGGCTAATTTCCATCGGTTGTTCACTTTCAGTGCAAAGTTACACATCATCGGCGAGTCTAGATTTTGGAGGTGTTTTCCATCGATTGAAAATCATTTTCTGAGTGATGCTGTTAAATTACCTCTACCATGAGATTAAAAATCTAAAAGTTATGACTTCTAGTGTTATATAGACATCCCAAAATTTTGACCTTCACTGTGAGATAAATATTCCAACAATCTGATCTCTACTAAGAGATATATTTTCCATAACTCTGGCCACCACTGGGGGATACATTTTCATTAATTCTGACCTCTAGCGTGAGATAAATATCGCAAGATTCGAACCATTAGTATGAGGAGGGAAACTTTATAATCTTATAAATAACATGATAGGTCTCGTAACGACGTCTGGATCAAAATGCTCAGACTCTTCGTCGTCGCTGGCAAAAGTCGATGGTTCGATTATTTCATCTAGAACCTCCATCTGCTTACTAGAATGCCGTATCTCTCTGGTGATCTTAGATTAGCCTTACCAGACAGAACTGAAGCAGCTCGCCTCCTGAAACATCTAAATTATGTCGAAAGGGGCTTGAAACATATTTTACAATCCACTATCAGTCTCCCTTCTCCTTTCTTGCCTGCCAAGAACCCTGAAAACCACCGGTCGCCTTTGTTTCACTTTTGACTCAGTTCATCTGTTTTATCGACAGCTTACCACCGCTCACCAG
>NW_004797337.1:283778-285316 GCF_000002075.1 Aplysia californica | reverse complement strand
CCTTTCCCCCCTCAACACCCCACCCTGCCCCCTGTCACTGGAGTCGCGTTCAAACACCACGTCTGTCTAATCCAGACTAGTCTTCCGAACACTGACACAAAATCAATGACACTGCCTTGAGCCTTTATTCAATGTAGCGCGTAAAACTGTTTTGGAAAATGTTTTTTTTTTTTTTCTTTTTAGAGATCTGGAAAGGCTAAAATGAAGACATTGGCATATGTCGAAGAGTAATGGTTAAGTTTTTTTTATGTTGCATGCATAGGGTGTGAGTTCGATTCCCGAATAGAAAAGCTGAACGATTTTTTTGTCATTATTATTTTCATCTGTTTGACGGATACGTGTCGAAGCAGCCCGCTTCCTAAATGATCTTAATTGTATCGATGTTAGTGTAACACATTTAAGTGGGTGGTTGGCGGGTGCTCTGATGTGGTTTGCTTCTTCTTTCCCATGAAACATCTATCGTCCTTATCTCCCCTTCCTCTGTTTTATGTATGTTACTCTCTTGTGACACCCCTAATCTTCTGGTGCTCATATGACCTTATGCAGTTGCGAGCGCCGTAAAACCTCTACTAAAAAATATAAATAATAACATATTTACGACCTATCACAATAATGAAGATAAACTTTCTTACCTTTAAAAAACGAAGAGCTTCTCCACCCCATCTTCACACGTCCATCTAGGACATGGTAAAGGCATAAAGTTTTAACTTACGTTTCATTGTCTTTGATTCTTTTGATCACTTCAAAAAAACAATCATTGAAATTGGTAAACATTGTCTTTCTGTCTGTCAGACTGATTGCTTGTCTTATCGGTCACAATCGTTTAAAGCTAAGTTAGTATTGAAATAATATTATATAAACACGGTTATCAGTTCTTTCCCCACCATGGTCTGTGGTGTAAAGTTTAGGTGTTGGTGGTTGGCTGGTGCTCTGGTGTGGCTTGCTCCTTTCATCCTATAAAAAAATCGTCCTTCTCTCTCCTCCTTCTTTTTTGTGTTGTTACTCTCTTGTACCACCTCCAATCTTCGGCACTTATATGACCTTATAGTGTTACAAGTGCCATAAAACTCTCACTAAAATTAAAAGAGTTTAGGCGTTTCACCGTCGCACGCAAAAGACATGGGTCCCAGTCCCTCAAAGGGAGAATTTGTTTCGAGTATCTCCGTCTTTTTTACTAGGATCAGGATGTTAAATCACTCCCAGTTCGGGTTCGCACCGACAGGCAGGGGCAAAGCCCGGCTTCTAAAAGACCTAAATTGTGTCGATTGTTGCGTAAAACTCTAATATTGAAAAAAACAACAACCCGTATTTCCTCTATATCTATAACTCTGCCACGTTCAGTTCACATTCAAAACTACCTGCATGTATTTGAGTTTCGTGGTATCTTAAACACAAGAACAAAAATATGGGTTAAAACGCTCCTAACCTTCAAGGTTACCCCCACCCCCTACAAAAAAACAAAAAGCAAAAAAACAACAACAAAAAACCCAAAACAACAACAACAACAAAAATACAACTACAAAATAGCAACACCCAAA
>NW_004797337.1:278508-282879 GCF_000002075.1 Aplysia californica | reverse complement strand
TGATAAATATTAATCTACATACCCCCTCTCCCTCCCCCAATCTCTTTCATTCTCTTTCTCTGTCCCTCTCTCTCTCCTTTCTCCCCTCTCTCTCTCTCTTTCTCTCTCCCTTTGTTCCATTCCCCCACTATCATTCTCTCTCTTTCTCTCTCTTGATGTTATATAGACTACACACAGAGACCACATATACAACCATACACACAGCTACACACACGCACACACACGCACACACACACACACACACACACACACACACACACACGCACGCACATACCACGCACACGCACACGCACATACACAACAAATGAGAGGGCGACATAGAAAAGGGGTAATCAGGGAGATAGGTAGATGGATGGGGAAGGTGCCTGAAAACAAGCAGATGATCAGTCAGATACACAGTTTAAAAAAACAAAAAAACAACAACAACCAACAACAGCACGCAGAGAAAGAGACGGAAACGAATAAAGAAACACAAAAAATAAAAACCGCAGGAAAAAGAGATAACAAAAATGGAGAGTGAGAGGATGAGCCTCTTTGAAGTCGATTGCCTCCGTAGAGCAAACAGAGCTCAAGGCAAGATGTCGCTCACAATGAGAAGTGTGTGGAAAAGAAACACTAGGAAGATTTTTGCTTCCTGGAAATGGAGCACTCAGAGAGGTCTGGTGGGGGCTGCTGCTGGGAAGTCATTGAGAACGAGAGAGAAAAAAGAGAAAGAAAAAGAAAAGAAATGAAAAGCAAAGAGAAAATAAAAAGAAACAGAAAGTTACAATGGCAGAAAGGAGAAAGATATCACAAAAGGCGTGAAAAGAGCAATATTGTTTGTAAATGTACACCGTTTATTATTTATTTTACAGTTGTTGTTGTGAAGATATCTTCCCGTCAAGTCTGCCTCTCTCTGTGTGTCTCTCTCTATCTACTGTTTCTTTCTGTCTCTGTCTCTCTTTCTCTCGCTCTCTCTCGCTCTCTCTCGCTCTCTCTCTTTTTCGTTCTTTGTTTCTCTCTCCCTTTCTCTCTCTCCCCCTCTCTCTCCCCCCTCTCTCTCTCTTTCTCTCTCTCCCTTTCTCTCTCCCCCTCTTTCTCTTTCTCTCTCTCTCTTTCTCTGTTACTCTTTCTCTTGTCTCGCGTACACATTTTCTCCAACTGCTGTTTCATCCTCATATTTTCAGTGTCTGTCTCTCTGTCAGGGCCAACTAGGGCTGAGAGGACACAACGCCCCAAATGAAAGATGAAGATACCGAATAAAAATTCCTCCCCACGCGGGAATCGAACTCAGTTCTTCAGGGTGCGACGGTGAAGAGCCTAATTACTACACCGCATATAGAAGCCTAAGAGATGACTAACATTCTAAGAATCTACAAAGAAGATCTTTAGAATTGGGCCTTGGTTACAGTTGTCAAAAGTATTTTTAAAAACCCAATGTAATTGCATATGTTTTAAAATAAGCTCATCGACACATTTTAGTGTGTTTCTGATACAGGCTGCTTTGAACTTGCCTGTCAGGGCCAACCTGCACTGAGGAATATACAAACTTCCTAATAGAAAGACCGCGATTGTCGATTAAAAACACTCCCAGCACTGTAATTGAAAAAACGCCTACTGCATGTGGTGGTAAATAGACTCAACGCAACACCACAGAAGCTGGCCTCCATTGTATTAACAAAAGTAAGCTGACAGTGATTTCTAAAATATCACACCTTTGGAAAAATGGAGCAGTCACTTCTGTCATGGTGATACCTTTAGCATGGCTTTCACAGGGAAACAACAGCATGGGTATTCTGGATGTTAATTCTTGCAGTGGGGCACCATCCCCGTTTCCAAAAAAACCGCTCCAAGTTTAAGAACCTCAATGACAGGTTCGAACCAGATTCTTTGGCATTGTATCCCACCATAATACCAACTTGGCCAATGATAAGACCAGATAGTTGGCGGTTGAAAAGAAAAGAATAATCAGCAAGAAAATGATGATTGCTTAAAAAACAACAACCCCCAACAACAACAAGAATAACAATAACAAACATCTAGGTTTTAACACATACTCAACATTAGAGTATCACTACAGGAGGCTGGAGGACAGCCATGGCCACTGGTAGGTTCTATTTCATCTCCTTTTTTCTATAGCTTCTCTCAGGGTGTCTCACGTTTTCTCTGCACTAAATGAACGTTATTGAGTCGATGTACTTCTCTTTACTCAAACTCAAAACGAAAACTAGAATAAAATAATTACTAAACGAACTTGGTAAAACAGCTTGCGTTGTTTCACTTTACGTTTGGGCTTGAAATGGAATTTTCGTGACTCGTTAATGAACATAGCGGAAAAAGGGCCCTATCAACTGCAGACCAAATGAAATGCTGCAGAACATTTCAAACTATCATATATATATATCAGAAAGAGGAATATTATGTAGATCTATATGTCATAGTAATTATGTTGCTGCTGCTTAATTAACTTTCAAATAAAGCAAACAAAATTTAAATGAGTAAAAACATATTCAGAATCTTTTATTATTTTTAGAGTGCTCCAAAACAACGCTACTTCAAACGTTGAATATTGAATAGATACCAGAATGTATGTCCAAATTGTGTTAACGGTCAGTTGGATCCCGGCATTGAAATTTTAATGGAATTTTAAGTCGAATCTGAGAAGGGTCCGATATTTTTCTCTTTCTTCACTGACAACTTACCTAACGCATGGGAATACTTATTTTGTAAATGCTCATCATCATCACGTACCATATCTGCGGCAAACATCGGCGATCATGGTTCTCCATTCATTCCTTCGCTCAGATGCTCTTAAAGAAAGCTACGTTACCCATATCTTTTCCCGTTACTAATCTATTTAGGCTCTGGGCCTACGCCTGCTTCGTTTGCCTTAAATTTTGTCAATGAGAGCTAGATGTTCAAGACTTTTACGTCTATTCAGGTGACCCAAAAGCTGCATTTGCCTTTTCCTGATTTTTTTTATTAATGAGCGTCCCATGTGGGCTTCACCAAGTACTACCTCATTTGATTACTCTTCCTTCCAAGACAGTCTCAGCAGTCTCCTAAGAAACCATATTTCTGTTGCTTCTATTTTATTTTCACTGCCTTTAGTGATTGTCCAGCATTCACATCCATTTTGAAAGATTGCCCATACATAGAATTTCAGAACTTTCATTTTGGTCTTCATTGAGCTGTTTCTATTTTTGAGGATTGGGCTCATTTTATTGAAACTATCTTTAGCCATTGAAAATCTTCGTTTTATTTCTGTAGAACATTTGGCATCAGATATTATTACATACGCTAGATACTTAAACTGTTGGACTTGAAGGATCTTTTTGCCTTTGCTTCTTAGATTACAAGTAGGATTTGCAGCTTTTCTTTTTTTAAGATATCACCATGCATTGTTTTCTTCACAATCAACAATAAACTTTTACGTACACTTTCCGTTACAACCTTATCTAGAAGCGATTGAAGGCCCGTTTCTGAGTCTGCTTTTAAAACTGTATTATTGGTGTATCTGATGGTATAAATATTTTGTCCATTCACTTTGAGACTGGAAAGTTCTTATTAATTTCTAAGGATTGTTTCACTGTATTTGTCAAAAAGGTGTGGTGAAATAAAACATCTTTGCCTCATTCCTCTTCTAATCTCCGTACCGTTTTCACTGTATTCTCCATTAATTCGTACAGCAAAGTTTTGGTCCCAACAACTTCCTGATAATTTTTAGATCTTTTCCATCATTGAAATTAAAAACAAGTCACTCGGTCTCTCTATGTCCCTGTCTCTCTCTCTCTCTCTCTCTCTCTCTCTCTCTCTCTCTCTCTCCCTCTCTCTCTAAAAAAAATAACCAACAATAATAATATAACACCTTCCGTTTTCACCTACCCCAGACCTAAGTTACAAGACCTCCGAACTTTCAGTCAAACAGAAAGAAAGAAATCTGGATACTTTCTAAGAAGTCTTTCTTAATCCTGTTGTCCCTTGACAAATACACTCGTCTGGCAACATCAACAGGTAGGCAAAAAATCTCACCTCGTCCCCCCCCTCTCAATCGCCCTTTCCCCTCCCCTCTTTTCACACCTCCCCTCCCCCCTCGCCCTCCCATACCTCTTGAACCTGTGAAGACGTACCATACTGCTTCATTTGAAGTGTAAGGCAAACCACCATTCACCAAATTGTATTGTTGCTGGTTGGTGGAAAGTAGTTCAAAAGAAAGACTTCCCTGCATGAACGACTCTTAAGAACTAAGAACGTCACAGATTCTGCGCCGTGCGTTATTTTTTTTAAACTTCAAGGGACGTTCGGCTCATGAAATTGGAATCTAGAAAGGAGGGCGATGGCGACGTATGATAAAATGGTGTGTGTATGTGTGTGTGTGTGTGTGTGTGTGTG
>NW_004797337.1:277278-278408 GCF_000002075.1 Aplysia californica | reverse complement strand
TCTCTATCTCTCTCATGTACGTATACACATTCACAAAAACCCACGAGACACATTATATATTATTTTATATAATATGTGTACATATATACATTAACACATTCATACACAAATATATATCAGAGCTCCCCTCCTCCCACACCCACCTCCCCTTGTCGAAACAGAAAGTGGGGCACTACCGTCTCGGATATCAATTCCAACAACAACAAATAAAATGAAAAGAAGAAAGAAAAAACAATTATCTCTCAAAGCAGCCGAGAAACAAATTATTGCAGAAATAAAAAGTTGGCAACAGCCGTGAGATAGAGAGATCTAAAGTGCAGGGTGGAGGGACCGCCTGTGAGAGCAGGGACTCGGGGAAAAATTAAAAGTGTACGCCCACCTTCAGAAGAGCCGCGCTCCTCCAAGTGCTACGTCTTGGGACCAGCTTTGTTTACTACGCTAGATCTTCCCCGCTTTCCGTTTTCATATTTCGATTTAATGATTCTGAAGTGCTCGCTTAGATCTCTCACCGGCTTTGGAGCATTCAGCGCGGACGAGGGACCAGTAAAATGAAATAAAAACTTCTGGATGTCACAGAAGGGTGTTCAAATGAGGAACACGCAACAGCGAGCCGTCCGCCCGTCCGTCCGGGTTGGATCACGGGCAGACTTGCTCCGGTGGCAGAAGACACCCGGTTCGCTTCGAATCCACCCGTATCTCCCACCCTCTTTTGTTTCCGATGTCGTCGGAGTTTCTTTTCTTGTTTTCCTGGGGTTTTTTCTTTTTCTCTCTTCTTCTTTTTTTTTTTTTTTAATTTTTTTTTTTACTTCCCCACCGTTTCCCCCCAACCTTTCGGTTCCTCCCATCATCTCACGCATCTATTCAGTATTCAATCGTCCGTGAACAAGAAACACCTTTCAGTCAGGAATATTTTCTTGCACGTACTTGCCTCACCTTCCGCCACGCCCACCATCCTCCTTCCACCCGCCCTGAGGCCCTTTCTGTTCCAGCTCTACCAGCCATAACTACCACCACCACACACCCACGCCCAACTTTAGTTTTGCCTTCATTAACTTGTTCCCCATTCCCTGCCCACCCCACCTTTTTGTCTTAGTCTCAAACCCCCGCATCCCTATTTTCTAAAACCCCAC
>NW_004797337.1:272367-276264 GCF_000002075.1 Aplysia californica | reverse complement strand
TCTCTCTCTCTCTCTTTCTTTCTTTCTTTCTTTCTCTCTGTCTCCTTCCGCCCACCCCATCCACCCCGCTATCCTTAGATTTGTTTTTTCTTCTTTTCTCTCTGTTATTTTCTCTTTATTTCAACTTTTCAATCAAAGTTCATTTATCTTGATGTTGTTATTCTGCAATTTCTCGTTTCCCATCTTAACACTTTCGCTCGGGGTCTATCAATTCCCCTACCCCTACCCCTACCCCTTCCCCCTCCCATCCCCCATTCCTATTATATTATTTTCCCTTCTCTTCTCTCTGCTATTGTCTCTTTATTTCAATCGTGCCCGAAAATGCAGTCGAAATTGTCCAAGATCCATTGCCAATGAGAAAAGTGGTTGTTTTAAGCAGGTGGACCTCTCGGACAGTATTGTAAAACTATTATTTTTAAAAACGCAAGGGGAAAAGTGGCAAATACTCGTTTGTACAGGCAATTGTCTTGGACATGTAGCTGTAAAAGCAGGTTCGATGGTATCTTAATATTGTTATTCTGCCGCTTTAACATTTTTCCCATACCCAAACCATCCTGTAATTGTTCCAATGTTGTTTATCTTGTAAGTACCGTTTTCTTCTCACACCAATGCACGAAACAGAGCCAAGACTATAGTTGGGAGAAAGTGTTGTTCAATAACCAAATAGTCACAGTGGATGACATTTCGCTACCTTAGAAGAACAAAGTTTTACCTAACATTTTTGGCCGTTTTGAGTTACTAAGACCATAAGGTCAAAAACCAAATGTTCTAACTGCTCTATCTAAAGAGTAAGATTATTCGGAGTCGTTATAACGATATTCAAAGAATTGTAATTCGAAAAAGCTTGACATTTCGTAAAATCCCAACAGAGAACAGTAACAACCGCTAGCCGTTTAAAGTTAGGTTCACCCCCCCCCCCCACCCACACACACTCCAACTCCTCCCTTTAATTTGTTCTAAAAATGTATTACTTGCGGCTCCGTACATGACGTCACGGCGACCCAAATTTGACTTCGTAAGATCTGAATGGAGGGCCACATGTGAACTGTCACCTATTCAGTCGAATTGTCCAAGACAGTCACCTGAAGAAGCGTCCACTTCCCCCTCCCCTCCCTCTTTTTGCGCTTTATAATATTACAATGACCATGTCCAATAAGTCAAATCTGCCTTAAGCAACTATCCCCCCCCCCTTGCGACAATAGGATGACACCTTTGGGCAATTTCAACTGTGCTGCTCACCTTCTTACAAGATAATATGATGAGGAGCTCTCTCAACAGGAGCGGCCTACAGACTTGAACTAAGTTTCCATTCCACGGGACATTTTTTTTTGGGGGGGGGGTTGTTAGTATTCTCCTGAGCTAAAGTGCAGATGACTGTGGTTCAGATCCATGAAAGGGCGTTCTTGAAATTCGATTTAAAAAAAAAAGGAAATTCGCAAAACGCATCACCAACTTTCTTCGCTTTTCAGGAGATAGGTGCTATCGAATCGGGAGTTCGGTCTTCTTGAAAAAGCTAACAGTGTTGAAAGTGTTGAAAGGGGCCTTACATCCATACAATGTTACTACTTCTATCATCCATTTAATGTTTTGCTTCACACAACCGTTTTCCCCTTTAACAAAAAGTACAAAATGTATTTTACGGTGTTACTGTTTCCTGTACATGGCCCCAAAATATCAATGGGTCACATTTACATAGCAGTAGATACTCTCGCTTGAGAGAAAGCACCGTGCGCTGTGCCATTTATTGCATGTACATGTATTACTTCGTCAGACACCTCGAAATATGCATAGCTTCCTTTTGTGAACCAACTGCTGTCATGTACTAACTTCATTTTTCCTGGTTTTGACGTAAATCACTTAGAAAAAGATGTAGTTTCGTTTTAGGAAGCGTTTTATGGCCCTTGCAACACAATAAGGTAAAAAAGTACCCAAGATTAAATGTGTTACAAAAGAGTAAAAAACACCCAAAAAAAACGATGAAAAGAGATCAGGACGATATATTTTTTGTATAGGAAAGAGGGAGCAAACCACACCAGTGAACCCACCCACCACCCGCTTTCTAAAAGAACTGAATTCCAGTCAGGAAAACAACACTTGGTGCAACATGCAACTGAACTTCTATAGACTTTATCTGTAGTCAGTTTGATCCCAGAGAGAAGATTGTTTCAAGAGAGTTGACGGTTGTGACTGCAGCCTTACAATATTGTTTCAAGAGAGTTGACGGTTGTGACTGCAGCCTTACAGCTGAGCTACCGATGCATAGATGCTCAGAAAAGGTTCAAATCCTTGTAGCTCCTTTAAATTTAGTACCCACATCGAAATGTGTTACCTCCTAGCTGAATGCCCAGACCTTACAATACATACATTCTGTGAGTTAGAGGTTAACAAAAAGGAACACATGACCAAATGTCGCGCCATCTCCTCCTAAAACAAAGAGCTATGAAAAACCTGAAAAAAAGAAACATTAACAACCACAAACAAAAGCACCAAAGATACTTGACTAAATTCTGTCTTCCGGGGGTTTAACTTGGCAATTAGAAGAGTATTTCTTTATCTTTGTTTTTGTATTTCATCGTTCATTTTCTGCTTCTAATGTTTTTCTCGCGGGTTCGTCTTTAGTTTAGTCAGCCCCTTGCGACACTGCTTCCCAAATCGTATGGGTATAACAATGATAACTGTAATAATAGCTCGTTCGTCGATATCTGTTGATGATCAATACATCTGTAGAGGAGATACTTCTCAAGCAAAAAAAAAAAAAAAAAAAAAAAAGAAGAAGAATTAGAAATTAAGACATTTTGCGGCTCCTGCTGTAGCTGATGAGACTAATTCTGGCTCAGGAAAGTTAGCCACGTTTTGAGCATTCAAAAGCTCCACTTTCACCTGTGGATGTGCGCAGTTTGCGGGCTTCTCTCTTAGTTTCAGCGTTTTCTTATTCATGAAACTGCATGAATTGCTGCTCTCTTTGACTGCTGCTCCCCAACTAGGTCTGTCAGGAGCTATATTCTATTATGTCGACCCACCAACCACCCGCAGTCTTGATTTCTCTTTCGTTTCCATAGTGTTGACTTCTCAACAGTTCTCTTCTAGGACCGAAAAGGTGGAAGTCTAAAGGAGCCAAATCAGGAGAATAAGCCGGGTGTGGCAGTGTTTTCCACTTAAACAGGGTGATTGTTTCCCTTGTTCTGGTACTCGAATGCAGGCGAGCATTGCAATGGTGAAAAAAAAACCACTCTTTCCATGTTCAAATATGGTCTGACTCGTCGAATTCTCGCTTTCAGTAGTTTCAGTGTTTCAATGTAGGGTTCTGAATTGACAGTTTTTTCTCGAGGTAAAAAAAAAAAAATCTCTGAGAAGCACGCTATTAACGTCCCAAAACACAATTGCCATGATTTTTCCAGCTGACTCCTCGGGACGATGCTTGTCTGACAACCATATGTATACTTACTTCGTCCTCTTGTCCCGGTTCATTGCTCAAACGTCTAACCCCCTCTATATACAATGCCAGAATCTAGAGCTTGGTCCTTGTAAACATGTTGAAGTCTATTTTTGATGTTACCGGTGGATTGTTCTTCTAAAACAAGAAATTCAATCACAGCTCTTTACATCTGACAGATTTCCAAGAGGGTAGCCATTTTGATTTGTCGTCATTTTGGCAAAAAATTAAAGAAACTTAAATTTTTTAACAGTTTGAGTTAAAAAATACATGAGCAAGTACTTGTGAGATATATTTAAATAAATTTGATGCTAAATTGCTCAAAATAGCGTTTGATTTGGTTTACTTTTTGACCCCCCCACCCCTCGTACTTATTATAATCGTGATAAAGATATTAATAATACAAAAGTTATAATAAAAATGTAATAATATAATACTGAAAATAAGAGTATGATGAAAATGAT
>NW_004797337.1:268991-270306 GCF_000002075.1 Aplysia californica | reverse complement strand
CCCCCCCCTTTCCTGCCCTTCCTCTGAAAGCACAAATGAAATAGCCTTATAACTTATAGCAGCAACGAGTAAAAAGGAAGAACACAAGAAGACAAGTTGTTTGAAAAGGTATACCAAAAAAGAGAACTAAATACAACAAGTAACAGTAAAACATAATAACTATTAACAATTTCCCCCCTGAAAAAAACACAAAAAACAACAACAACAAAACAAAACAAAACAAAAACAAACAAAAACAAACAAAACAAGACAACCATAAACTTTACAGAAAGAAAAGCATAGATACTCCCTTTCTAAGATTTTTCAAAAACTCACTTTGAAAAAAAAAAAAGCTATGTTCTTGCTTAAAGAAAACCAATGCAAACTAAACTATTTAGTATAAAAGACTCTATTTTTCCGATCTAGCATGTTGAATAAGCAGAGAAGTAGACTACACTGTGTTGCCTTTTTGGTAAAAGCAAATTTAACCCACCCCGCCCCTTTCCCATCGGAACTTATTCGACCTTATACGTCCAGGATAAATTATTCTCTCTCTGTAAGTAACGCCACATTTGAGGTGATGGGACGACATTTGCGAAGACACTTTTAACGCTATTCAAGAATAAAGGGTCTAGCTTTCCTCCTTTTTTTGACACGGTTGACAAAATCAAAAATAACTCAAATTTTGTTCGCGTAGCATTAGCTACAGGGTAAAAATCTCGGTGACCCAAAGTGGCCCCTCGGAGAGAAGTGAACCCGGATGTGGGAACTAGGACAAGTACATTTCGAACGGAGGGCTTAAGTAGACTTTTACCAGCTCCAGTAATAATTTAAGATATCGTTGAATTTTGTTTTGTAGAATTTTACTATGTACAGTGAAACAATCCTTAGAAACATAGAAGTATGCCCAGGTCTCAAATTAAATGGAGAAAAGATTAATAACATCAGGTATGTAGATGACACAGTTTTGATAGCAGGTTCAGAAAAGGACCTCCAATTGCTTCTAGATACTTTTGTAACTGAAAGTGAACGTAAAGGATTATTGTTGAATGTAAAGAAAACAGAATGCATGGTAATATCCAAAAAAGCAGATAAACCTAGTTGTAATCTCATCGGCAAAGGTGAAAAGATCAAACTAGTCTAACAGTTTAAATATCTAGGATATATGATAACATCTGATGCCAACTGTTCTACAGAAATAAGACGGAGAATGACAATGGTTAAGATAGTTTCAATAAAATGAACCAAATCCTGAGAAATAGAAACATTTCATTGAACACCAAAATGAAAGTCCGGAAATGCTATGTTTGGTCAACCCTTCTACATGGCTGTGAAT
>NW_004797337.1:256284-266674 GCF_000002075.1 Aplysia californica | reverse complement strand
ATCTTATCTTATCTTATCTTATCTTATCTTATCTTATCTTATCTTATCTTATCTTATTGTCACTGGTCTCAACATAAATGTAAATTGGCCGGTGGTTGGCATGTGCTTTGGTGTGATTTGCACCTTTCTTCTATCAAATAGCTATGGTCCACAGGCAATATCTCCCCTTCTTCCCTTTGGTGATTTTAAAATCTCTCGTGTTGCATCTCTAATCTTCGAAACTTTTTTACCTAATAGTGTTGCAAGTGCCGTTAAATGCTTAATAAAACTAGTACTAAGAAAATCGACTTTCTGTGACTCCTTATTCCTGCAGTAGCGCGTTAAGCTTCAGACAAGCCAGTTCAAAGAAGGACCCTGAAATAATCCCATGAGACATTTTCTCTCCGTACATGAGCACATATCAGACACGGTGTTGTGCTCAATCTGTCTTTATCTGATCCGGATTTTAATATTACCCTCTATGCAATATTAATGTATAAGCTGTTTAAGAAGCTGGAATTCGTAATCATCACGTAACTGTTCGATAGTATAACATATCGATCTTGATATCATTGATGTTTTACGGTCTCTGCCCCACTGACACCATTTAAATTTTTTATGATGTCCATTGTTTTGACCTTGCATGTCAAGGCCAAGCTAAGAAAGGTATACAGCGTCCCAGCTGGTAGACAGAGATACTAATTAAAATTTTCTCCTAGACAGTGATCGAACTCAGGTTTTCTGCATGTGATGGTGAAGCACCTAACTACCACGCCACCGGCGCTATAGGCATACACATAATGAATGTAACAAATCTCAAAGCAACTTGGTCCAGAAGCCATAGCAACTTGAAACATAGCAGAAATAGATAAGATAAAGGAAACAACATTATGTATAAGGAGGAAGACATAATAATATTATTGCACCAAGTTATCATCTCCGTTTATCATTCAGAGCAAGAATCGTGGTTTGTGTTTTAAAAAAAGAAAGAAGCCTGAAAAGGCGGATTATAATATCTAGAGTATGATGAGAATTTAATACACACACCTACCTCCCTAAAAAAACCAACAAAACAAAACAAACAACTACCCCCACCCCCCCATCACAAACATTCACTTAAAGAATGGGGAATTACAGATTTATAAATAGTTTTTAACAGAGTTGAGCATAATAATATCATTATTATCTCTGGAATACATGGGGAGCGAATTAAGGAAAACAAAAAATTTCACTCTGTGTTAGAAGCTTCCTAGTAAATAATTATTAATTGATAAACAGCAATGATGATGATGATGATGATGATTGAAAAACAACGATGATAATGATGATGATGATGATGATGATGATGATGATGATGATGATAATGGTAGTGGTGGTGGAAGCCATAAACTCGAAGTTACAAAATTTATGAGATGAAGAGAGCCACAGAAAGGCAATAGCAACAACATTTGGAATAGCAGTTGTCTTTAAATAGAGTTCTACGTCAATTACGGCAGTGACAACGGCAACACTAAATGCAACTGCAGCAACAATAAAAGCAGCTACAGCAACAATAAAAGCAACTACAGCAACAACTGCAGCGGCAACAACAATAATAACAGCGCCGACGGCAACTATGACAAAGACAACAACAGCGATAACAACAACAGCAACAGCAATAACAACAACAACAAGAACAACAACCGTAACAACAACATTAGCAGCAACAGCAACAATAGCAATAAAAACAATAACAACAGAAACAACCATAACAGTACCAACAGTAATAGCATCAACAGTAACAACACCAACAAGCGCAACAGAAACAGCATTGCAAACAATAAAAGCAATAACAACAGCGACAACAACTACCACAGCAACAACATAATCATCTATTGTTGCATAAAGTTGAAGATAACACGCTACAACAACGATAAGAAAATCATCCTTCACAATAATATTGTGCAACAAACATCAACAACAACAACAGCAACAACATTGCATGACAAGATAAAGGAATAATTCTCTAATTGAAATTACGCGGCAAGAACAAACTTGCATTGACGGACACCATCCAGCGACAACATCAACAACAGCAAAGCAAAGCTCACGAGTTATTTACGAAACGTCTCCCGGTGTTTAATAATACTCTGAACAGCGAGCGCCCGTCCGCTCGCCCGCCCTGTATATGTGGGAGCAGATAAGCCTAAGTAGTGAGATTGTTTCGTTTCCTAGGACCCATCAGTCTCATCAATTCCGTGATTGCAGTTTTCCCCCGCCTATGGAAAGTCAAACAAAGAACTCATTTTAAGGTAATTAATGTTCCACTCGCAGTGATTCTGAGTTCGGAAACGTATCTTTCCAAGTTTTCTATTTCAAAATAAAAACGAGGGAAAAAATCAAACTAAACCTTTCTCATAATTTCATCCACTCTGTGTCACAAAGAAAGAAGTAATAGAAGAAGTACTCTAAGTTTTTCAAACTGACTTTAATTTCGTATAAGAGTAGGCCATCCTCCCTAATTGCTTCCGCTGACCGAAACAAAAGATGTATCTATAGAAAAATTTGGTTGAATATTTTTTTTGCCATCAGGTGTCTTGTTGGTAGACCACACTTGTTTCTTCCTTTTAGATTTCTTTTCTTTAGTTTTTTCTTTTCGTTTTCACTCTAGACTTCACACCATCAAAGCAATTCATCAGAAGTGCAATATTGCTATACCGCACCAGCCTTTGTTTTGGATAAATTTTAACCATCTTTCTTTCTACCCTCTTTTTCTCTTTCTTTCTCATTTACACCGTTTTCAATTATAAGTCGAAAAGACCCAATTAAGCCGCAAAATAATACAGGAGGCTAAGCCGATTGCTGTTTACTTTCAAAATCAATTTAGCGTGCTCTCGTCTGCTAATACTCTTGCGTACGTCTGCGCTCTCCGTCATTAGATCTGCGGTGGAAAAATCTTTCGTTTCGTGCTCTGGCCGTCGGAAGAAGATTTTTAATCCGCCCTCAACGGAAAAGCCTATTTGACGTCGTAAGGCTTGGGGTTTTTGCCTTAGATTAAAATGCTCTTTTCAATCGCTAATGGCGGAGGATAAGAGCAAAGCAAAAATGAATAGACCCTCAATCAATGGGATTACTGGGTGACACATTGTTTGTGGGAAAAAAGACAGAGATGGTTGTACGTAAATAGAAATACATTTTTATTCACTTTGGCATCTTTCTCTGCGAATGCGATAATATTTCTCTATGCATTCCAAGGACGAACTGTATCTGCTTTGGCTTTGTTCAACAAACTTGGATTTGATTACAACGAGCACTGACACTGACCTCATTGTTATGAAGTGCGATGCGATACATGCACGTCTGGTTCTTGAAAATTTATTGTTGGCTCCTTTGTTTAAGTATTTTTTTGCGGTGCTATCGACATAATTCGATGAGCGTAACAAACATTCTTCCTATCATCGACATGGCTTATACTGTTGGTGGAAAGAAAAGATACATGTCTATGAAATTCTCAAAATATTGGTAAAAAAAACAAACCCCGACTTATTTACTATACTATAGCAATGTATAATGCACAAATTCTTTCCAATCAAACACAAAATGTTTTAAAAGATTGAATGATCATTTTAGGTTTAAAAAATGTCGAAACGAGACTTGATATGTCTATATTTTAAATATTTCACATGTATACCTGTAACTTTGACACGTTCATGAAAGGACTCTTTCACCTTCTCACATCTACGTCACATCTACCCCAAATGTTTTAGTTTCCATAACATGGCTTTCGAACTTTAAAAAATGAAATGGTGGAGTGTAGCGTGGTTGATCGAATTAGAAGAAATCAATTAATGTCGTTTAATTCCTAAATTGTTACAGGTTAAGAAGGTATTACACCTCTTACTGTTAGCTTCAATATTACACACCGGGTGGTAAATGGATAAGCCAACGAAGCTGCAAGAGGCTAGATCACTTGAGAAATCACAAAATAATTATATGTAAAGCCTCTAATGTTTCTTGTGTCGTTTTGAAGGCTCTGAATACAACGGATTTGTGATTTATCGAGGGTTAAATTGCTTTTTATGCAAACTCGTAAGATCCGTCGAGCATTTTCGGATCCGGTTAAGAGTTAAACAATGATTACTGCAGAGTTGCACTTTAGCGCCCTAGTGACCTGCAATCCTGAGGCTGACAGATTGAATAGGACCGTGACTATCAATTAAGCTTCCCCAAAACCGACACACCCATTCGTACGATTTTCTTTTAATGTTGGTGATCTTACACCTCGACACAGTTTACATCATTTAGGAGGCGGGTTTCGAACCTGAATAGATAGCACGTGTCGGGACCACCCCTGGGTGAAAAAGGATACATGTTTCAACAGAAAGACGGCGATACTGGATAAAAAAGATTGCCCACTTGCGAATCGAACTCAGGTCTTATGCATGTGACACTACACTAGAGACGTTGATCGTTAACTTTGGAGTAGTATTAGTTTTAGTGGTGAACAAGGGATGAATTTTACTTCGTATATTGAGAGCGCGGATTAAAAACAGAAAATAAGAAAGGCTAGGTCTAAAGACTGCCACAAAAAAACAACAACCGAAAAACAAAAAGGAGAATAAATTTTATTCAGAGGCAAATCTTCGAATTTGTACTTATGGGGTCGTGTTGCTGCTAGATAAGCACAGTTCAATCTGCTCTGGCGACCACCTGTCCAATACGATCATCTGTACAAACGACCAATTCCCAGTTTCTCCTTTGTGTGTCCTCTAAATGATTGAACATCACCAGGACAGGCCTCGGCATGAACGCCAAGAAAACAAAAAAAATCTTCTGGAAAAAACAATAACAGACATAACCATAGACGGGGAGAGAATCAAACAGGTGCACCAATTCAAGGATCAAGGAGCAACAATCACAGGTGATGGAAGAAGTGAAAAAGCAATAAACATAAGAACAGAGGCTGCAAAATCAAGATTCAGCCAAATGTACAAACTATTCTAATCCAGGCAACTATCTTGAAAATACTGGAATGCTACATCTTTCTATTATTCCTATAATAATATGCTGCAGAGACCTGGATTTTGACAAGGAAAGAAGAAAGCGAAATAAATGCGTTTGAGATGTAGTGCTATCGTAGAATGGCCAGAATAAGTTGGAAAACAAAACAAAAAAGACAAACAAAGAGTTGAGTGAGATTCTACAAAAAAAGACAGACCCTGCTGAGCAAAATAAAATGTAGAGAAATCCAATACTATGGCCATTTAAAAAGACACAAGACCATTTTAAAAGAGGTGCTTGAAGAAAAGATGTAGGGCAGGAGAGCCAGAGGAAAGCATAGAATAACATGGATGGACAACATAAGAACATGGACTGTAACGGATATGGCAAAATGTGCAATGGCAGCTCGCGACCGTGAAAGATGGAGGGTCATTACACGTCAACCTCTGAGTCAAAGATGACATCTCCAGGTATCCAGGTATATAACGACAGTGTCCATTCAAGCGGACCACCTGTCTAAGATGACCACTTTTCTCTCCCACAACCAACGGATGATCGTCTTGGACAAGTTCGACCGTATACTCGTTGGAGGCCATTCACAAGTTCAGAATTTTACACCAGCGAAAACATTTCCCGATACATTTGTGTCTGTGGCATACTGATCAACTTTTTAGTCTTTGCACACAAGAGACATGTGTTCGATTCCCAAACGAGGGAAGATTTTTCTTTTTTTCTCTATCAAAGATCTCCGTATAACTGCTGGGGCTGACTCTAGATTCCCCTCCGACTGGGTTGACCCTGAAAGGTAGAGAATAAGCAGACTGCCTTCCAAACACTAAACATTGTGTCATATAATAAAAAACAAAACCCTTGTACACAAGCTCTAAAAGCCAAACTATCACGTACAAGGTTAGCCTTCTGCCTACTTTCAGATCTTTCATACCATATTCTCAGTTTTAATAGTCGTCTTCTGTCTCTCTTCTCATCCACTGTACCTGTCAGCACTGTGTGTGTGTGTGTGTGTGTGTGTGTGTGTGTGTGTGTGTGTGTGTGTGTGTGTGTGTGTGTGTGAGTGTGTGTACGTGCACACGTATGTATGCGGGGGGAGAGGGTGGAGGGAGAGCGAAGGGGAGAAGAGGATTTTTCGTATTATGCAAATTTTTATGATTGTATTGACTTGACATATACTGTTTTTATATCTTGTTTCACAGAAACAGCATTTCCCCGCCATAAAAGTTAAATAAAGAATATTATCTTATCTTGTCACATCTGGTCGTATTTGATTACGTATACATCTGATGCATCTAATATTTGTAGGTAAATATTAATGTAGGCTTACCCCCCCCCCCGCTCCCGTGCTCCACTTCCTTTCTATCTATATCTCTATCTTTCTATCTCTCTATCTCTCTATCTCTCTATCTCTCTATCTATCTCTCTATCTATCTATCTATCTATCTATCTATCTATCTATCTATCTATCTATCTATCTATCTATCTATCTATCTATCTATCTATCTATCTATCTATCTACACAAAGCCAATTTTCTGCCTCCTGTCAGTTCTTTCGTATCATTTGTTCATTGGGGTCTAACTGCGGGTGGTTGGCGGGAGCTCTGGTGTGGGTTGCTCCTTCTTTCCTGTCAAAAATATATTGTCCTGATCTCTTTTCCTTTTTATGTTTGTCACTCTCTTGTAACACCTCCAATCTTCGGCAATTTTATGGCCATGCTCTTTTGCAAATGCCATAAAATGTACTAAAACTAAAACTAAAGGTTTTACTAAAAGTCTCAGAAATATCTCGCCTGAAAACTATAAATAGATTAGCACACAAACAGACACAAACGCGTACACACAAACACACAGCCAAACAGACTGCCTCACACACATACACACACACATTTAGCACCACTTTTCCATCTCCCACTTCGTCCCCCTCCCACCACTACCCCCCAGCCCTGCCTTCGACCAAAGTACATGCGTCGACATCGTGTTTCCCCATACTCCTGTTTTTTTTAAACGTCTCCGAAATAGCCGTACTTGAGACACACATACACAACACACACACATACACACAAACACACACACACACACACACACACACACACACACACACACACACACACACACACACACACACATACACACACAAGCAAATAAATTCACACATACGAACACACGCACACATACTCACCCCCGCCCTCCAAACAAACAAACACACAAGCACACACACACAAGCACAGACACACACTTGAACAAACAAACAAACAAACAAACAAACAAACAAACTGTCACACACACACACACACACACACACACACACACACACACACACATTCACCATCACTCTTCATCTCCCCACCCCTCTTTCGACCAAAGCACCTCACGGTTCCCCTACTCCTGTCTTTTTCAAACGTCTCCGAAATAGCCGTACTTGAGAAACATATACACACATACATACACACACACACACACACACACACACACACACACACACACACACACGCGCGCGCGCGCGCACAGACACACACTTGAACAAACAAACAAACAAACAAACAAACAAGCAAACAAACTCTCACACACACACATTCACCACCACTCCTCACCCCCCCCCCCCACCCCACACCCTTCCTTCGACCAAAGTACAAGCGTCCACATCATGTTTCCCCCTACTCCTGTTTTTTCAAACGTCTCCGAAATAGCCCGGGCTGGAGACCACCATAAGTAGATTGGCTCATCAGACCGCCGCTCTCCTGCCGCTTCCGGGCGACCAGCTCTGGCTCAATACACGCACGTGCAGAACCGGGTGCCTCCTGGCGGCCGCAGTCACGTCCAGGAGATGGGGAAATTGGCGGGAACCGCCCCCTTCGTTTGGTGGATGGGTAGTTTGGAGGGAAGTTGTAGAACAGTTGTAGTTTGGTGGGTGGGTTAGGGGGTGGTTGAAAGAGATTGGGGGGAGGGGGTGAAAAGAAGGGGTGAGGGGGTGGGGGGGTGGGGGAGACGGGAAGGGAGGAAACGAGAGAGCAGGGGAAAGAAAAGGGGAGGCAAGGAGAGGGAATGGGGAGAAAGACAGACAGACAGACAGACAGACAGACAGACAGAGGAACAAACAGACAGATAGACAGATAGGCGGACAGACAGACGTAAATATAGAAAGAGAGAGAGAGAAAGAGAGAGAGAGAGAGAGAGAGAGAGAGAGAGAAAGCAAGCAAGAAAGATAGAGAGAGAAATTGGGAGAGAGAAATAGAGAGAGAAAGAGGTGGGAGAGGGAGGTAGAGTGTGTGTGTTTGAGAGGCTGAATGAAAGAGGGATAGAGAGAATTTATAAACAGACAAAGGGTAAAGCAGAGATACATAGAATAGATCTATAAATATAAATAGGTGCATAATAGAAAAGAGATTGGGGAGGTTATCGTCGAAGAAATAAATAAAAAGGGTGTAGACCTTATGAGATGTAGAAAGAATTGAAAGGTGTATAATAACAGAACACGTTTATGTATTCTCGTGGGCGAGGCAAAGGAGAGAATCGTGTACGGCGTGTTTCTGAAAGTGTAACCGACCCACATATGTTAGGTCATGCGTACTAATATTAAAGACACAAAAAGTAAACGAAAAGATTAATATCCAGATGAAGGCTACTATTTTCCACTCTCCGCTTATTATCATGAAATACCAGATCTGGAACCGACATCGGCGATCATGGTTTGCCATTCATTTCTCTATATGGGGGCTCTAAAAACAAACAAACAACAACAACAATAACACGTGCCCTCACACACACACACACACACACACACACACACATACACACTCACATACACACACAATAACAACGACAACAACAACAAACTATTATCATCTGGGTTTTTCCCAGGCACATATCTCTTCAGGTTCTCTCAATCAACTATTTTTGGTCTACTCTTTTCTCTTTTTCCTTCTATTTTTTCAGTGAGAGCAAGCTATTCAAGGCCTTTGTGTTGATTCAAGTGTACCGGACATTGCATTAATTGCCCCCTTTCATTATTCTTTGCCTCTTTTAGTAAGGAGCCTACTTGGGCTTCCGTCTGCACTACTACTTCATTTGATTTCTTTTACTGTCATGAAATTCTCAACAGTCTCCCCATAAACCACATTTCTGTTATTTATGGTTTATTTTCACCATCTTTGGTGATTATCCTGAAATCACAACTGTTCTGAAGAGTTGACCATATGCAGCCTTTTAAAACTTTTATTTTAAAACTGCATTTTTCTCTACCTGATTGTTTTTAAAGACATCGGCTCGTACATGTTTAAAAATATTTTTAAAAGTAATCTAAGTACTACCTTATTTAATTTTAGAATCATCAATAGTCTTTGAAGAAACCACATTTCTGTTGCCAGCAGTTTGTTTAAAAGTCTTATTTCAGTGCTTCCTCATTTGTTTTTAGAATCCCCAATGGTCTTTGAAGAAAGCACATTTCTGTTGTCTTTAGTTTGTTAAAAAGTCTTATTTCGGTTGTCCTGAGATGTTTCAACGCTACTGCATATTGTCAGCAAACTGTTCAAATGTTCTAAGCCCAGAAAGCCTTTTTTAGAAAATAGAAGAAAAAAACCCTGTAAAAACCTGAGTCATTCCTTTAACAATTGTACCTTCAAAATGTATCTTTCTCTCTTGTTTTTCATCATTTAGAATTCTAATTTCGACAAAAACGTTTCTTGAGCGCATGCCAGCAGTAGGATTGATAAAGAAGCAGCAATTAAAAAGAAATAAAAAAATTGGGCTCAGTACATCTGAACAGCTGGCTGACGATACCATGCCAAAAGTAACGTCGATTCGAATCGTGACATAGAACATGTTTGTTCCGTTTGTATATTTTTTCCTTCGTCTTTATTTGTTTTGTTCTGTTTTGTCTTTGCAGTTTTCCAGTATTTTTTTTCTAGTTAAATGGCTGAGTTTCTTTTTTTTTCAACTAGGAAACAAAGATGTCTTTTGCATGCCAGTCTTAGTTTGAATGGAAAGAAGCGCCGTAAATATGACAGCCATTTAGGGCAGAACAGACGAACCAATAGACTCATAGAATAATCAAAGACGGGAAACAAAAGAAATATGGCTGCCTAGTCAGTGGAAAGCCTGAACAGATGGGTGATGGGGAAAGGCCAGGATAATGTAGAGGCTTCTTTTTTTACAGTATCCCTTCAAAGAAATGAAGGGTGAACCATGATCGCTGATGTCTGTTGCAGATCTGGCACATGCTGATGATGATGATGATGATGATGATGATGATGATGATGATGATGATGATGATGATGATGATGATGATGATGATGATGATGATGATCAACAGCCCTTTCTAAACTCCCCCTCATTCCCTTTGTCGCGTTATGATTTTTTTTTCGGGGGTTGAGGGTAGTTCGACGAAAGATTGTGTGTGTGTGTGTGTGTGTGTGTGTGTGCG
>NW_004797337.1:248161-253981 GCF_000002075.1 Aplysia californica | reverse complement strand
TAGAGAGAGAGAGAGGGGCAGAAAGAGGACGAGGGGAAGCAGGAGGAGGAGGAGGAGGAGGAGGAGGAGGAGGAGAATGAGGAGGAGAAGGAGGACAAAGAAGAACATTGGGAGAAAAAGGGGAGCAGGGGTACAAGGAGGAGGAGGAGTATTCGTAGAATTCGTAGAGTTGAGTGGAAGAAGACAGTGGGTGACTAAGGTTGGCATTGGGTTGATTTCATTTTTCCCGTACTGAAGTGAGTGGAAGGAAAAGACAGATAGAACGGAGTTGAAGATGAAGAGCGGAGAATTAGTCATAGAGCAGGAAAGAAAGACAAGGAATATGGAAGACATTCTTGGTAGTTTGGATAAGGGCCATTTACAATATGTCGTTTCATGAAACAAGTTTGGTGAAATGAAATAGATCAAGATGACAGAAGAAACAGAACGAAAGTGAAAAAGATCAACATGTTTATGTTTGTGCATTTGTACGTCATAATCGGTTGGCATTATGTTTACACTTAAGTTATAAATATACTAGATTTATATTTATTATATGTAGAGAAGGAGATGATTTTAGAAGATAAACCTTTACCAAAAATAAACACACAAACAATGTTTTAAAGAGTAAAGGAAGGAACAGTGATCTGTTTGTATGGGTTTCACGCTCCTTGCAGAACTGTAAGGTAATTTACGAAATGTTACATCCAAATTTGACGTCCAACTTTAAAAGGACCAGGCTATAAAAGGTTAGATTCGTGCAAAGTGTCTTTCCCAAGGACACAATGTGGTTTCGAACTGGTCCCCGATTCTGCAATCTCACGACCACGAGTACGACAGCCCAGTCTCTAGAATAATATCGTCTTAATGTCACTGCTTGTGATCCGAAGTGCAGTTCTAGATCAATCGGCATGAAAACGGCACTATTTTGTCAGAACCATAATAATTGATATAATAATATAATAAATAGCTGTCGTATAGCGCAAATCCTCGCCCGACAGCAAGCTCTATGTGCTTTACACTATATTATTGCTACTACCGGCAGACCAAAGAACACTTGGAAACATTCTCAGCTTCCCAGTAAGCACACAACGCAAGCAGCTGAGTAAGCGCTCAAACACTAACAAACTGACAAGATCTTTCACTGTCTGTAGCTGGGTGCCCGTTTCCACCTGGATGAAGGGATGAAAATTCGTGTAAAGTGCCTTTCCCAGGGACAAAACATCGGACCCCTGACAGGATTATGAGAATAACATGAGAAGAGAAAAATAGATGGAAGTCGAAGGACACAAATCCAATACTGAGGGGTTGGGGGGAGGGGGGGGGGTTAATAATCAATGGCAAGACTAAGACTGCCTCTGCCAAGATGATACTGTACAGACTCATAACATTCACGAAAATGGCATAACCACATCGCAACAACCACAATAGCAGCATCAACAACGACATCAACAATAACTTTGCAATAACAACAACAGCAGCAGCAGCAGCAGTAACAACCACAACAACAGCAACAACAGCAGCAGCAACAACGACGAAAATTACTGCATCTGTAATCACTATAGGTTTGTGTGGTAAGAGTGCAAGAAAAGGAAGGTGGTTGGGTGGTCGATTTTATTTTAACATTTCGCGGGAAAGGGGGGGAGGGGGTGGGGAGGATTCATTTTCTTAAGATATAAAACCCGTAAAAGCTTAAGCATATTTCGAACAATTATAAAATTCAATAATATTATTGTGAGCGAGGAAAGAATTCGAACGTCTCAACATTCTCGGAGCGATAAAAAATCTGCCACAGCCACTTTCGCGAAATCCACAGACCGAAAATAAATCAATTCTTTTTTAAAAAATCCCCCCCCCCCAATACGACACGCAGCGGATCGATCGTCTTATAGCCGTAAAAATAACGAGTCCGCAGTGCTGACAAACAGAAAACGATTTACGAGTGAGCAAAAATCGCAACACAAAAAATATTCACCCCGAACGCAGCGAAGGATTATTCTAATGAAGACTTGTTGATAGGAGCTGCCAAAGATTAGCTTTGCGGGCCTATGTTTATATTGGCTAAAGCACTCCAGCATGCTCATAACTCTCTGGAACGTCTTTGATACATTTATTTGCAGTTTCTTTCTTTTTTCTTTCGCTTCTTGTTTACTGCCGTTTGTGTTGTGATTTAATTGATGGTCAGTATGATTTACGAGTCCAGCATCTTGTCTGTTGGGATAGATGTTTTACTATTTCGTTGTCTCATGACGCGGGAAATCAGCTCTGGGCAGATGTCGTGAAGGCAACATCAGAGAGATAAAACCGACGGACGATATCGCAACGGATTGTGGAGAGGGATGTCACCTAAACTGGATGTATGATTATTTTCCACTCGCTTGTTTCTTTTGTTGTTAAAGACCCCCCCCTCCCCCACGCACACACACACACACGCACGCACACGCACATCTCCTTTAGAGTTTGCCTGATAACCTCATTAATTTATTTCACTTATCTGTGAAACTGCTGGTGACGATAACAAAGTATCACGAGGCAGGGGGGAGATGATTTTTGAAGATAATGAGTTCCCGAAAGAAAATTCTCATCAGCAGCTATTGCTGTGCTAAAATGTCGGTGGGTTGCTCCGACCCTATCGGATGTGGGCGTTAAATTCAGAGGTCTCGTCTCTTTTTAAAAAGCCTCAAAAAGCCCCTACATTGTTGCAAAGGGCGTTAAACCTATCAAATTATAAACAATTATTTTTGTTATTATTTTTATTGTTGGCATTCTTGGACACACACAATAGCATTAATTAGGAAGCAGATTGTTATGACACTGATCGTCTCGGGAGGATACGGTGGGAAGACAGCATCAAAAGGTAAACTTGCAGTGTCTTAAACATCATACGTGGGTGGTTGGTGGTTGCTCTGGTGTGGTTTGCTCCTTCTTTCCTATCAAACATCTATTGTCCATATCTCCCCTCCTTTTTTTTCTTGTTACTCTCTTGTAACACCTCTAATCTTCTGGCGCTCATATGACCTCTTGCAATTGCGAGTGCCGTAAAACCTCTACTAAAACAAAAACCAAACATCCTACGGCGGAGAGCTTAGGAGAGTGGGAAAAGTTTGTAAAATTGGCAGTATCTAGTGGCGCCCCAACCATCCACGGACTAGAGGATAGATGAGGGTAATGGAAGCCACAGAAAAAACGTCCCTGACAGAATAGAACATGCCGACAAAATAATAATCATACTCTCAATTAAATGCCGTTCACATAAGGGAATCAAATTCACGTATTTGTGTGCTAAATTGAAGAGCGTAACAATAAGAATAAGAAACGCAAACCGAAGAATGCAGACAAGCATACAGTGGATTCTCATACATACTCGTAGAAGTTGAGATATTGGCGATTGAGGAAGGTGAGGGTCGCCTGATATCAGAGCTACATTAGCGAGAAAATGACCAGCCAGGGTTTCATGACGTCCAGAGTTATGATGTCCTTATTGGAAACTGCACATTTACGTTTTTAGTAAAATCCACGCAGAAATATGTTTTGAACGTACATTAAAGGTGTTGAGCCCCCACCCCCTAAAAATGAAAAAAAAAAGAATAAGATTACCCAATTCGAGGAAAACTCTGTGTGTGTGTGTGTGTGTGTGTGTGTGTGTGTGTGTGTGTGTGTGTGTGCGTGCGTGTGTGTGTGTGTCGGTGCATCTGTTTCCCTGTGTGTACGTGTATGCATGCGTTTGTGTCTTTGGGCGTATAAGTATAATAATATATAAGTAAGTCAGAGTAGATTGATGAGTGTTTTTTAAGGAGTGGAAGGGGGGGGGGGGGAGTACGACAGTGCAAATTTAAGCTCACAACCTTCTCCCCCTCTATGTCCCTTCTTTCAGCTGCTAAGACACGTGAGGGCTTTCTAAACTCTCTGTGTCTGTATTGAGTGGATTACACGGCTCTGCCTGCAGCAACCGATAAACTTCAATTACTGCCCAACTTCAAAAGACCTGAATTGATAACCAAGTAGCTTGAAATCTCGACTGTGTTCCCTTCTTGTATGAGTGGGGTTTAAGTTCTGGTTGATTTCACATGACGAGTGCTTGGCATGGCTACCGGAGTAGGATTTGTTTCGTTGAGAGTTGTATGAAAACTGTTCACGCTTACATCTTTTCCTCTTGCAATCAAGGTTCCCAAGAGTTAATAGCGGGTAGTCAAGCTCTACCGCAAAGCTTTTGTAAGAAGATAAAATGCATTTAATTTGTAACAATCACCTGATTTTTTTTCTGAAGACTTTTGATAGGAAAGAGTGAAAGTTAGTGACATTGTTTTCAATTTTTGGGGTTACTTTGAAAGAGGTTTGTAGACACAGATTCAGATCTGTTCAATCATGCAGGTTTTGTGGGCACTTGTCAAATTCATATTTCTTTTAAGATGGAAGATCGGAAACTGCAAATCCCTAAAGGGCCCTTTATTTGTATTGAAAGGGTTGTGAACCATGCGTTCCATTAGCGTGTACGCGTAAATAATTCCTTTGCGAAAAGTCGTTACCAGTTTAGCATCATTTTGCCTTAACTTAATAACATTGAAACACTCATTTCCTCAATAAAAATACAATCTTTAAAAGATAAGGTGTGGCTATAAGTGAGAGAAAGCGTTAGGTTGAAATCCAGAGAGTAAGAGAACAAGGGGAAGGCCACTTGGAATACGGAGAAGAGTCATAAAGAACAATGAACAGAAATGTCGAAAGATATAGGATAACATCAAGATACTGTCCCAAGTCAGAGAAAAGTGGAAAGTCTTTGTCTTTGGCTTATTGCCTGATCCAGGGTGGTAAAGTGAATGAAAATGATAAGTAAGAGGGCGGGTGGATTTTCTCTGTTTGGATTTTCTCTTTCTTTCGTGCCCACAGAATACAGGTTCAACATGTAGTTCAGTCATGGGGTATTGCTTCCACCTAACATCAAACAACCATCGCTCTACATGTGTGCTTTATACAATCCTTTCAAGTATTTGTATAAAAACACTTGAGGATATTTAATACCCTAGACAGAGTAGCATGTTTTCAAACTTGGAGTGATCTATAAAACTGTTCAACAATCTACTGCTGAATAAAATATCGGTAAAAGAAATGAAACACCAATCAACTCAACCCTTCCCAGCAACGTTGTTCGACTTTCAAAAAGGAAAAAAAAAGATTTTGAAAATTGCCGTTTTTCAACGTCGCTAGCTACTAAAAATAAATCTGCACGCTGTTGTTTACTGTATTGTACACGTGCACTCAGTCACTCAGTCACTCACTCACTCCTGTTCCAGGCAGCTGTTGTCACTCTGTCGCTCGCGCGCGCTATACCGTGAGTAGGGAAGCGAGCCTGCCCCTATTGGCATGCAAATCAACCAATCACCGCTCGCCTTTCTCTTCTCCGCGTCTCAGTATTGAGGCCGGTGATGAGCGGGCAATGGCGGCCTTAATTCACTCCTCGGTAACGAATTGAATAAAATTGAATATTCAATTGCCTAGGGAGACCATTGTCGGCACGCTCTAATGGTTCTTTGAAGAGCGCCCATGCCATGCGTGCTATTCAAATTAGGCGGGTCAGGGGTCGACCGAAGGACCAATCAACAATTAGGGGGAGGTTGGAATTGGTTACGGGGGCGGACCCGTTGCTAGGGACGCTGGTGATGCAATTGTTACAGTTGGTTCACTAATGTGATTTGTCTGTCGGCGTGAGCGCCCATTCGTTTTGTGATTTCGTTTACATGAGAGCGGCATTAGAGACCGCCGTCACGAACAGTGGGGAAATTAAGCGGGCCGGAGTGGATTTGCGGGGGTATTGAGGGAAGCGTGTGTGGAGTAGTTGAGGGG
>NW_004797337.1:246351-247779 GCF_000002075.1 Aplysia californica | reverse complement strand
CCCCTCTTTCAAGCTAAACTGCAACCTTCCAGCTCCCCCCTCCCCCCTTTTTTCCTCTCACACGCTGCTCAAAGACACAAACTTGTCGCTCATAGATATAATTATAATACAATTTACTCCCCCCCCCCTCTTTTCCACCCTACGTCCCTCAGTTAACTAATTTGTATGCACTTTTATAAGAAGCAGGACCTCCGATCTAATGACAGTCTCCAAGATGAACGAACTACAAGGGTGAGGTGCCATGAATATTCCATAAATGGATTCAAACCACGATAATCTGCTTCGTGGTCCAGGTTGTATGACGCAAACTGAGCCACTGAACCGCCCTACAAGTCCCAAAGTTTGCTTTTCGCAGCTCGTGTAACTTAAAAAAAAAAAGTCACTCACATTTCTCCAACAAGATATGTAATGTTTTCTATGCGCTTTTTCTGATCTTGTTCTTTTTCTTCTAAATCATTGATAACAGCGTGTCGTACTCATACAAATTATAGTATTGCTAATGCTAATAACACTTGCAATAACAGTACAAATGATAACAACAGTGATAACAATAGCTTTGCTAGGCGACCGAAGCTAGGAAAGAAAAAAACCCATCTTAATGAACGAAATCACGCTAATGATACAAACAAATAAATCTGAATACTGTAATTCATAATATGTTCTCATTGTTTCGTATTACTGATGAAATATCGTATTTTATTTTACTTACTAACGTTCACATAGTCAATGATTAGTCCTATATGAGTAACATCGCTATCATGGCGCCCCAAAAAGGAACACGGGCCAAAATATGGATTACAATAACCAAAAATAACACTGCAGGAATAACTAAAACAGCAATAGAGAATATAAAGAAGAATAATGAAAACAACATTGGTAATAATGATAATGATTGTGGTAGTAATAATGATAACGTTATGTCAATAAATAGATACATAAAGAACAGAAAAAGAAGAAGATTAAAAAAATATCAAGCCGAACTATGGTGTGGGCATAAGTAGATAAAAAAAAAGGTGATCACCCATAGTTGTTCCCTTTGGATAACTGACAGATGATTATTGTGGTTAGCTCCCCCCCCAAAAAAATTATTTTTTTAAAAATTAAATTTAAAAAAATCATTCTCAACATAAGTGTAGCACGAATGATGTCATAACATTAAAATGATCATGTTGTATATGTTTTTATTACTGAATTTAGAAAGTATTGAAGATAGGGGTGTGTTCAGTAACCGCCATTCTACACTCGTGGTTTTGAAGACATGATTCATGGGTCTATGAAGAGCAACACTTTTTTTTTATATCTTGGAATAAACTTTTTTTTTTTAAATGCATCACTTCTTGCTTCTAGCGCACTCCGTATTTTTTTCTGTTCCTCTTTCTTCTCCCCCCTCTTCCACTCTTTCTCTCAAAAGATACTCAATGTGATCCC
>NW_004797337.1:244154-245916 GCF_000002075.1 Aplysia californica | reverse complement strand
TTCTGAACGTATTTGACCTACTTTTCACATCCGGTGTTTCCATTCTCTGCGGGACTACATTTTGGTCGCCGTGACGTCATGTGCAGAAGCAGCTTTTGACCTATTCGTTAAATTGGAATTTTTTTATATCATATATTACAAAAATGAAATTCTTTTCAATTATTGAAAAAGGGGTGGATTTGGCATGCAATTGACATTTACCGGTTGTTGTATGCCCTGTTTGTAGGGAAGGGGACTAATTTCATGGCGTCTCCCTCCTTCCCCATCGCCCTCTCACTCCCCATTCTTCTCCCCATCCCATCTTTCCTCACCCCATTCCCCTCCTCATCTCATCCCTACTCATTCACCCACTACCCCTTATCCACCCCCCTTTTTGTTCATCCCGTCCCTCTTCGTCCAGCCGTATATTTCATCATTCCACCACCCCCCTCAGCTCCCCACCCCTCCATCACCTCTCCATCCCCTTCATCCGACCCATCCAACTCATCCACCCTCAATCTCTTTCCCCATCCTCACTTCCCCTCACCTCCCCTCCCGTCCCGTCCCTTCAAAGTAAAATAGCGCAATAGAAAACATGAATTAGCAATAGCCATCCTAATCCCCTAAACCGCACCGCTTTATATTAGCCTCGGTATATCCGACGTGGGAAAATCTGAACACATTCTTTCACTGTAGCGAGGGGCGCAGCTGCAGTCTATACTAATGCCAAGGATGGAAATAGTATAGTGCAGACGGATTAAACAGGGGGTACGAATCGAAAGTATTGTGGGAGTTTAGTAGTTTGGGAATGTTTCTGAAAAGAAGCACGCATCGATAAGAAAACGGTCATTTAGTGCACGGGAAAAAACAAGATAGACAACCAGAAACAGAAGAAATAAAAGAGAGAAGTAGATATCCTTCATCTACCATCTATATCGAAAGAATCGAATCAAAAACCTTTGTTGCTATATAATTATAGAGAAGCTAGTGCAAGCCTATTATGTGAATCTGGGTCATATCGACAAATTCGATTTCAATGATAAGGGCTGTATCTTCTTATCTAAGCCTGCTATCGACGCCTCGATAAAAGTCAATTTGAGCCTTCTAGTCTTAGAATAATTATATCAAACGCGTTTCTCAAAATTGATGGCACGACTATTTACATCTGGTCTCTGTGGTAAAGCAGTAAGGTGCTTCGTTATCGCACGCAGACGACTCGAGTTCAATCCACTTGGGGAGGCCAGGGGGGGGGGGATGTGATAACTTTAAAAGAGTGCCTTGGTTCTTCTGCTGTTGTAATGTATTCCTCTCAGTCCGGGCTAGCCTTGACTTGCAGAATGGGACACCCACCTCATGAATGATCTAAATTGTGTCGATAGAGGCGAACAAATCTATCTATCTATCTATCTATCTATCTATCTATCTATCTATCTATCTATCTATCTATCTATCTATCTATCTATCTATCTATCTATCTATCTATCTACACTATGCCAATTTTCTGCCTCCTGTCAGTTCTTTCGTGTCATCTGTTCATTTGGGGTCTAACTGCGGGTGGTTGGCGGGAGCTTTGGTGTGGGTTGCTCCTTCTTTCCTGTCAAAAATATATTGTCCTGATCTCTTTTCCTTTTCATGTTTGTCACTCTCTAGTAACACCCCCAATCTTCGGTAATTTTATGGCCATGCTCTTTTGCAAGTGCCATAAAATGTACTAAAACTAAAACTAAAGGTTTTACTAAAAGTCTCAGAAATATCTCGCCTGAAAACTATAAATAGATTAGCA
>NW_004797337.1:240738-242325 GCF_000002075.1 Aplysia californica | reverse complement strand
ACATACATACATACATACACACACATACATATACACAAACACATGCACACACTCAAACATACAGGTCACAACTCACATCCCCGACCCATACACCCACACACCCACACACCCACACACCCTCTCACCAAAATCCCACACCCACACACCCACACACACACTACCACAACCACACACCGACACCCTTTCTCTCCTGTCTATTCATTTCCCGTCATCTCGTATTACAACCAATCAGCACGAGACCCACTCCACTTCCTCCACCACTCACCCCTTCTCTCCATCCAGACACCCCATGTCGTCCATCTTCTCTCCTCGAAAACAACGTCTTCTTTCCCCTTTACGCCCTCTCTGCTCTTCCAATTTTCGCAGCTTCTCTCTGGTGAAGAACAAACCGTGTGCACAAACATTCTATCTAACAAAGAAAAAAGAAAACACGACTAAAAAACAAAAAAAAAAACCCTTTACGCAACTGTATTATGAATTGTTGTATTGTTGGAAAGAACAAAGGCGATACAAGTACTTTGTTAATTAATTAAGGTGACCTACATCTGTTTACCTTGAACTTACTTTTAATTTATCTGTCATTTCCGTATAACATTCCGTCATTTTAATTATTTCCGTCTATCATTCCCGTTGTTAAATACTCGCGTGTGTTGATATTTTTTTTTAAATTTCGCACAAGAATAATGTTATAGTGTTTAACTTATTGTATTCTCACATAGGTAATTTCGTAAAGACATCATCATCATCATCATCATCATCATCATCATCATCATCATCATCATCATCATCATCATCATCATCCTTCGCTGCTCTACGTCCTTCTTCCCTTTCCCCTAGAAAAAAATCGTTTTCTTCCTTCTCCCACTCTTCTTCATCCTCCTGTCCAACCTCCTTTCCCTCTCTCTCTCCTCCTCGTCCTCGTCCTCTTTCTCCTCTTCCTCCTCCCTTTCCTCCTTCTCCTCCCCTCGTCTTTATTCTTCTTTCTCCTCCTTCTCTGTCTCTCGTCCTTCTTCTCTTCCGCCTTATCCTTTTCCTTTTCCCCCTCTTCCTTCTTCTTCTCCTACTCCTCATCTTCTTTCTCCTTTCTCTTTCTCCTTTCCCATTTTCCTCACTCTCTCTCCTCCTCCACCTCCTCCTTTTCTTCCTTCTCATCTTTCTCGTCGTCCTCCTCCACCTCCTCCTCTCGTCCTCCTTCTTGTCTTTCTCCTCCTCCTCTTCATCCTCCTCCTCCTCCTTTTCTTTCCCCTCCTTCACCTCCTCCATCTCGTCCTCGCAAATTACGTGGTTTTTGCTCTGACCACGGTTGGTTCCCCTGGGCTGCTTCTGTCTTGCCCGATTTCATTACTAGGGCTCAATTGAGTTGTAATCTTGTGGCTCTGACATGCGGAAGTCGCTGTAGAAATTAATATCAATTCCAGAGGTTTAGGAATTTGCTGAACTTCCGCAGAAAGTTCGCAATTTTCATGCATTTATTTTATTCATTTAGCTATTTATTTTTCTCCATGTAATCATTAGAGAAGTAGTTACTGGATTGACTGACTTTGATATCTATCTATCTATCTATCTATCTATCTATCTATCTATCTA
>NW_004797337.1:229900-238395 GCF_000002075.1 Aplysia californica | reverse complement strand
ACCTCTCTCTCTCTCTCTCTCTCTCTCTCTCTCTCTTTCTCTCTCTCCCTCCCTCTTCCCTTCTCTCATTCTTTTCTGGCTATCGATTTTACTTCACTATCCTTCATCCCCGCATTTTCCTCCTTCGACTCTTGAATTATATTTCTTTTACCAAGGGGATTGAGAAATTAATTGGCTTGTAATCTCAAGAGGATTCCCCCTATTGAAAAATCGGGAGTTCCCGAAAACGGCGGGTCTATTTCCCCACCGCCTGAGATCTTCGTCCCCAGCTATTCGCACGGAGCTATTCGCACGGAACTGCGGGACGTGAGTGAGCGAAACGACACGAGTGACTTGCTCATTGTTTTCTGCGAGCAAGTGCCCTGTCAGTTGCAGGTTTCTGAGGGGCCAACACTTCTTTAAAGCTTAACGCGTGTTCATCCACGTTCTGTCTATCATTTTCGTGCCGTTCTTTCTTTCTTTCAGGAATTTTTGTGTAGCATTTGACCTATTGCGAGTTGTATCTCTTGTTTTTTTTCAATAGCGGGAAAAAAAGAAAAATGCAAAAACATAAATTAGAAAGTGAATAACGAAAGAATTGATCTATTCAATAACGACAAAAGAACCTACTTGGAAATAAAAGAATACTGGAGTATTGTAGTTTTTAAGCATGGTATCATGTTCACTGTCTACTTTTGCTGCATTTCCTTCTGTTTAGAACCTGTCTGTTGTTTAATTTGTTTTCGTTCCATACCCCGCCCCCTTTTAATAGGTGTAACATTATGTCGTCATAGAACTGATAAAAAAAACTTTTTCCTTCTTTAAAGGCCAAACATTATCGCAGATTTTCTTTCTCTTCCATTACAATATAAAAAAAAAGAAAGGTAAAGCAAAGTTTGAAGCCTTAAATAAACTCTGTACTTCCATTTTCTATTTCCATCAGTTGAAAAATTATATTATGGTATGGGTTTAACGCATTTTTCGACACTATACGTTTATTCATGTATTGTGAGCTCAGAATTTATCACCAATCTCCTATAGATCTGGCTAAAGAGGTTGGAAAGGCTTCAAAACACCCTAAACGTGACAAGTCAAAGAACACCCCACTGAAGATTCGAACCAGGATTATACGCACACTAACCCAGCAAGATACCGTATGAGCTTTTTTTTTTTTTTTTCTCTTTTCCCCCCCCCAAAGATACCGTATGAGCTAATTATGCAGACGGTCTAATAGATGCGTACTCTCAACACGTATAGATGTGTTGAAATCTTCCTTTTTGTAAGCATTTTGCGAACACATGCCTTAAATCTGTATTGTACAGTAACCAAATAAAGTAAAATCACAAAGTTGCTTTCAGTTCCACGTTTTAACCAATTCGGAGTCACTATGTATGACCTACGAGACTCAACAATGACGAACAGAATGCCTGCTCCATCTAACATCCCGGCCAAATGAAGGTTAACGTTTTAAAAGTTTTTTTTTCATTCTTATGTTCATTCGAGACTTGGTTTTTCTTTGTTATTGTTGCTTTTATTGTTAATGTGCTTGTGTTGCTGCTGTTGTAGTTGATTTTGTTGCCGTTGTTTTTGTTAATGATGCTTATGTTGCTTCTGTTGATGTTGTCGTTGCTTCTATTGCTATTATTGTTATTGTTGATGTTGTTGATGCTTCTGTTGATGCTGTTGTTGCTTCTGTTATTGTTGTTGTTGTTGTTGTTGTTGTTGATAATGTTACTGTTGCTGTTCTTGCTGTTCTTGTCGTTGCAGTTGCTGCTGCTGCTGTTGCTGCTACTATTATTCTTGCTGCTATGATTGTTGTTGCTGTTATTATTGCCGCAAACACCTTTCAGAAAGCTCTTTTCTCAAATCGTGCCTGGCCAGTCCAACATAATATTATGCATTGAGGACTACGAAAATAATAATAAGAAAAAGGTACGCAGTAAAGTATTCCCTCCAGCTTTGAATAAAACTCACTTCCTCTGTATGAGAAACGAGGCGGGGAGCTTAACAATTTCACCACAGGCGCGTGTGCCGATTTGTCTTAATGTGTTCTGTAAAATTATTAAACATGAAAAATATTTTATCTCACTTTTATTGCAAAAACAAGGATGAGGATGTGTTACAAATTGGACTTTAAACGCTGCTCAGTCTCAGTTATAAAAAATGCCCCAAAATCTGTGCGTTTCGTTTATATTTTTCCGTATCTTTGATAACGTTAACTTGCTCCGTCCCATCCGAGTCAAACACATAAAAAAAAGTCAGCGTAAATGGCATCTCTAACAAAATATCTTTATGGTCTTGAGGTGAACTTTCTGTGACTATGAAAAATGTATTATGTCTTTGCTTTCGCACGTGTGTCTCAACTGTTCGTCTTTCTTTTACTTTTAACTACCAATTGAAAAGTTGGAACTAAGAACAGGAGAAACAAATCCAGAAGTACGTGTTGGAGACAAACACCGCTGGCAGCAGATGTTACGCACGCCTGTAAAGAATATGCAAAAGAGACAAGCTCTCTCCGATTGTCAGATGGTAGCCTTGAAAAAGAAGGAGGTCGCCCAAGAATAAGACGCGTGTCTATTTTGTTAACTACGAAATAAACCGATGTCTTGCAACACGCAAGTACAAACATTAATCCTGCTACTATCTTTTATTTCCAAGATGACACCGCCGCGACACAAACAATTTGGTACCAGCGAGCAACCCATAAATCTTTTAAACTCCGTTTAACACGAGCTCAAATCTATTTGCGATTGGGGGTAGACGGGGCGAAAGGAAGCCAGGCCCAAAAAGAAACGATGTCATTAAAATGTCATAAATCTAGAAGGCCTCACAGTTTGGGAAGTCAGGCGCAAGACCTCAGCGGTTTTTAACGCCTTCATGTGCGATTAACTTCTAGACTGGGCATAGCTTCTGGGGCCACTGCTCTTAGATGAAAAAGCGTATGCCTGTTTATGGAGTGAAGATACATGATCGATAGGTCGTACTTGCTTGATTAGATGAGAGAAGAAAACTGGATTAGATAACTGGATAGTGTACCAGTTCGATTATATCATGACTACAGTAAGTACTTGTACAATCTTTAACCTTTGATGCAGGAACAAAACAAGCGTCATTTCGCTACCCTGGAATTACAAAGTTCTATCTGCTCTGTATCTAATTTTGATAAATTTGACTTTTAAAAATGTTGTTTCACAACGTGTCAAGGTTTATCGAATGCGATATTTTGAATATCTTGATAACGATTCTGAATAATATAACAATTTTGATACAACAGATAGATCATTTGATTTCTGATCAAATGGTCTTAGTTACTCAAAACTGCCAAAAATGTCAGATAGAGCTTTGTATTATAAGGAAGCGATTTGGTTATAAGGCTCGACACATCGGTCATCCGCTGATATCTCATTCTTCAGCACAGTCCGTTGGCCCCATACAACAATTTATACCGGTGTCTTTGGTGTAGCGGTTAGGCATTTCATCCTCCGCAGGTAGAAGATTTGAGTTCGACTTCCATGAGGGCAGGGGTTTATTTATATAGTTGTTGGGTGTCTCCGTTTATCTGCTAGGACCTTGTATTCCCCCCATCACGAACTTACATCACCAGGCAAAGTAAAAGCAGTCCACCTACTAGACTTTAAGAGCAAAATTAAATTGAGGGACGATTACATTGACATTTGCCTCGAACTATCACATGAAAAAAAAAGAGTAAAACCCATCATTTGTCTAATCCTTCATTAAAAAAAAAACGATTCGAGTGCCGCGGGATTCCAGTGGGTATCACGTTTCTAAAAATATTTTTAGTAGTTCCCAAACCTTCCATTCAAAAAAATGTATCGTAATGTTGTGTTATGTTCCGTCAGGGCTGTGTACGGCATCAAGCATCAAGTATAATACCTGTGTAAGGCGGCCGACAAGCGGGAAAAATTAATAGCAATATTACCATAAAAAATAACCTTATTGCACTTGTGAATCAGAAAGACATCCACTATTTCAGCTTTAAAAAAAATCCCAAGTGTATTCACCATGTCTCTCCTTTTTTGATACATTTCTAGAAAGTCAAATTCTGGAGGGAATGAAGTAGTTCTTGAGCGGTCTACTTCCTCTATGTCTATCGCACAGGCACACGTTTTATCATGCATACTGCTTACGTCGTCGTTTATATCGAAGGACAGTCGAAAAAATTGAACCTGGATAAATACAAGCAGGTTTGTTCAACAAAAGTTTGTTACTGGCATCATCTTAGCAAAATCCTGGCCGACCAGAGTCCCAACGTTGCACATTCTGAAAATCGGACGCGCGTCAACTTCGCTTTATCCGAGCGACCTCGTATTATAAAATGTAAGTGATTTGAAAAGACATGTCTAAAAATGTCTTTTGAAGGTCCCAAAAAACGATATCCGAAGTGAATGTTGACTTTTTTTTCCATAGATCAAGCTCTCAAGGGGGAATAGATTCTAGCTATAATGTATTGAAATATGAAATACATTTTTTTTTAAAGTTGGCGCATGACATGCTGTTCTTAATTATTTCTAATGAGATTTTGATTCTGGCACCTTTCGTTCTAAGTCAGTTGAGTTAATTGCACATTTATTCTTCTTCTCCGAATCAGCGCTGAAGTGCTAAGCTTTGGTGATGAGCATGCAGTAGAAGTGTCAAAGATACGGGAAAAAATTCTAATAGATCGTTCCTCCACTTTTTTTTTATCCGACTGGTCTTGGCTCTCACACAACTAGGCTGTGAAGTTTGAACTGGCCTTTTCTTCAGTGAAAGAGTGGAAGCCACAAGGTTATTTGAATTTTAAAAAAAAAAATTTTTGGGGGGGGGGGTTGTTTGTTTTTATGGGGTTTGTTGTTGTTATTTTTGTTGTTGTTGTTGTTGTTGTTACTGTTGTTGTTGATGATGTTGTTGTTGTCGTCGTCGTCGTCGTTTTATTGTTGTTGTTGTTTTTGTTGTTATTTTTGTTGTTGTTGCTGTTGTTGTTGTTGTTTTCTTTTTTTTTCATAAGAAACATTCCTTATACTGTTGCAAGCGCTGTAAAACTTACCAAACTGAAAGACACTTTTATCGCATGCAATGCTTAGATTGATGAAATGATTGTTAAGCACTGGGATGACTTATATATTCATGGTATTTTGAAAATGATATTGCTTATGTTTATTTGATCTAATAGGCTTATGTATAAACTTTGATCTTCTTACATGTATGTGTGTCAAATATATCAGTAGTTTCAATTCTCTAAAAGCGTCATCGAGCATTTTTAGTGGTTTCTAGAAGCTATGCAAACTAATTATTTTTATCGTTAATATACGTGCAGATTCTCTCAGTTAACTTTTACTTTCCGTTTTTTTTGACAGAGACAGCTTTTTTTGTTTTTCTTGTTCCGAAACAGTAGAGCTAAATGATGTATTATCATTCTTTCGATGATTCAAAACAATCTTTTGATGCCGGAAAAAAAAAATTGGCTCTATCTTATCCTTAGAAAATAGTACACACTTTGATTGCACTTAAGACGTGTCTAATAAGATCTTAAATTCGGACAAAAGGGTTAAAATGAACTTATTCCATCCACTCGGTACTTATTTAACTTAGTTGTTTTTTTCGTCTATATAGTGTCTTCACTCTCGTTGGAGTCATAACTCATTTTATGATTGTTTTTTTTTTAACTTTATAAAAATATGTTATTTTATTTTATATTTATTTTCCTTTTTCTTTCCTTTTTCTTCTTTTTGCGTTTTTTTTTCTTTTGACAAAAAGAGTATAGGTAATAGTTAGTTGTGAACAAGTAAAGTAGATACCTGTGCGGAGAATGGTATGTGTCTATTTTTCTTTCATTTTCATTGCCAGTTTGCATTTTGAAATGAACAGATATTGATATCAACTTGTATCAAGGATATTAATATATCGTTAATACCGTTTTACTACTACTACTACTACTACTACTACTACTACTACTACTACTACTACAACTACTGTTACAACAACAACAAATTAAATACTACTACTACTACTACTACTACTACTACTACTACTACTACTACTACTACTACTACTACTACTACTACTACCACTACTACTAGTACTACTACTACTATTACTACTACTACTACTACTACTACTACTACTACTACTACTACTACTACTACTACTACTACTACTACTACTTCTATTCCAAGTACTTTTGCTGCTGTGATTATTGCTGATGCTTCTATTACTACTATTGAAACAATGTAGTAATTTCATATCAACAACAACAACACCTACGGCACCAACAATGACAACAACAACGACAATAACAACAACAATAACAACAATTTCAACAATAACAACAATCTCAGCAGCAACAACAACAACAACAACAACAACAACAACAACACCAGCTACAGCAACTACAAAAAAAGAAAAGAAACGACAAGAACCACAAAACATACCACATACAATAGATTAGGACAAGGACGTCAATGAATTATAACCGTAATTTTAGTCGGAATCTTAAATACTTTTTTCCCCCCACTGTATGTGTTTTTATACCCCTGTCAATACTATTTAGATCATTTATGAAGTTGTCTTCGGCGCTGTCTTTTAGGGCTAGTGCTGACTGTAGAGTGGTACAACATCCCAGCACGAAGACCGAAATGTTCGATAAAATTCCCCCCATCAATGGAATCGGGCACATGTCTCTCGCGTGAGGCAACGGAACGCCTAACTTCTGCACCACAGATTCCGGTAGCTGTTTTCTGAAGGCTTAGAAAAGCATAGAAGAGGAAACAAACACTGCAACCACCAACATTGTACCGAAATAGGTTTGATTGATTGCTCATTTGTACGCCTCCTAACGACGATTATGACACCAAGTATTCTGGCTATAAAGGAAGATGTGGGCCAAAGATGGATTGAGGGACTTTGGGAGCCCTGATAAATTATAATATCACAATTGGTAGAATTGCAGAGTTTGATCTACCTTAAAAAAACCTGCATTCCCCTAGAGGCTTAACGGCAACAGAGGATTAAAGAATAACGTAAGTAGAAAGGGGATTTTGAGAAGGGCTTTTCAACTCTGCCCACCAGGGCCAATCCATGTTGAGTAAGACACAACATCCCAACAGACAGAGATTCCCGATATGATAACTCTCCGCACAAGAATCGAACTCCCGCCTCCCGTGTGTGTTAGTAAAGAGTCAATTGTCATTACACCACAGACGCCAGCAGTCTCCGTAGGCTCGCGAAAACGTATATTAGATCTAATGACCAAAACATTTTTTAAAATAATGGGGTATCAATGACGTTTTCGTTCTTCATCTAAAGCTAGTGAAAGAAGAAGAAGAAGAAGGCAAAGAGAGGAGATGAGAAAGGAGATAAAAGCATGTCAATGACCTCCAGAACGGGTGATTGTCATGTCCGGGTTTCAATATTCCCGAGTTATCTGCCCGTTTCCCCTTCAGCACCTCCCCGCTCACAGTTGGGGTGTCTCGGGCTCTTGAGACGCGCTTAACAATAATCAAGACAGCGTCACTCTTAATAAAGATTAACAAGACAGAAAGGACGCTGACGCGGTTTTTCTCCGTCTCTTTTTAGAAATTTTCTGTTTTGCTCTTTGTTTTTGTTTTGTTTTGATTTATTGTTTTTGTTTGGCTTCGGGTAATTAAAAATATAATATCTTTTATTGTTTAGACTTGTATTTTCGAGTTTCACCAACGTGGTTAGAAGATTGCGGTTATTTTCCAAAATGATGTACCATAATGTTTTTAATGGAAGAAACAAGACTCGTTGTATTTATTACAGACCTTCAGTCGCCACATTGTAATGTATGAAAACACTATTAATTTTTTTAAAATGCCGTCCACTAGGTAAAAGAACAAAGAAAGCTAAGTGTACATTTTGGACAGGCAACCAGGAAGAATATGATTTACAATAAATGGAACGAAAGAGTATTAAATATTGAATAAGCAAATGTATACGGAAATATAAATTAAAAGTTTAAAAAAAGGGGGGGGGGATGTAACATGCCTTCACCAGATCAGAGAATAGTTTCGTTGGGTGTGGGTTTTTTTGGTACTTCATACTAGCATAATGAATTATTGATGTATTGAATTTTTGCGAAGTCACGTTGTTATAAGGTCAGAGAACGCCACCTTTAGAATTCTGACTGTTGTATTTTGAACTGATTTACTCAAGAAGCGTTTCTGTTTTCGAATTACGATATTGATTTTCTCGTACATTCATTTACCCATTTATTATTTTTAAATCTTTTGGTGTGTTTTTTTAAACTTGTTGAACCGTTCAGAAACCTCCAAACAACGATGTAAACAAGTAGCAATCAAAGTCATGGGATTTGAATAATCTTCTCGTTCATTCTGTTCCGTCAATCATTCTTTTTGTCAGTCTTTCTTTCTGATAAAATGCAGCTTTTAGGCAGTTTCAACAGCAATTGCTCTGTAAGGATTTTAATATTTCTCTCTTGATTCTTTTTCTTCCCTTTAATTTCATCCGTTTAGCTTGTGATGTATGTATCCCCCCCC
>NW_004797337.1:219209-223953 GCF_000002075.1 Aplysia californica | reverse complement strand
AAGTCTAACTTTTGTAACGTCTACTGCCATTGTTAACGAACAAGACAAATTTCTCCCTGCGAGATGAATAAAGATAGTCATTGTCATTGTCAAACAGAATAAGAAAAGAATTAATATTTTTAAAAGACGCAACACAAAATCTTTCAAGGCCGTTAAAAAAAAAAATTCACAACAACAACAACAACAACAACAACAACAACAACAACAACAACAACAACAACAACAACAACAACAACAACAACAATAACAATACCAGCAATAAAACAAAAACCCTACGAAATACGTAAAAGGGTACCTGACCTTCCAGTCGTTGCCTTCATACTTCAATCCACCTTCAAAGACATTTTCTACCCTGTCATTTCAATTGATCCACATCGTTCCTCACGAGGACAATGACCATAGCAGATCGAAAATCGTTTAATAGCTTGCCGTTTATCATTTACTTTCGCCTGAGCAGCTGATAGAGGATCGATTGTTATTTCTTTTCGCTTCACTGGCAAGTGTCACATGGAGCAGCGCGTCTAAGTTGAAAGACTTTTGAAGGGGTATCGGGAGATGAACATTGAGGTGGAGAGTAGAGTAGAAGCAAATCTTGAGAGGATAAGGAACTGGAAGTCGGAAGGTAGCTCTACATATTTGTTCGAATTTGTCTTCTTTCTTTACTCTAATCAGTCGTCGTCCTATTCCCTACTTCATCACAGCACGTTATATTTAACGTATAACGTGAGTACGATAGCATTCCCAGCAGAAAAAAAGATAGGTTTTAAGGTGCAAGTTTGAGCATTTATTACTCTCCAATTTTTAAAATTTTTAAAAAATGAATGAACATTTGAAATAGTATGAGTATCTAGTTGATGTCCAGGCAAGCTTATAGTCATGATACAGAAAAAAGACCCCACAATAAAAAACAAAAACAAAAATAATAATGCAGGAACTGGCTAGATGTGTGCCAATTTTTCAGAGTTAATGTATTTTTACGGTATGGCCAAAGCTTCCTCGGGGTCTTGTCATTATATCATACTTTTTCTTCTTTATAAATGAACAGATGAATAAATATTATATAATATAAGTAAATAAACATATCGACAAATAAACAAATGAACGCATAAACCAAAAATACCCCAAAGCAATAAATGGATTAATAAATTGTTTTATCTAACTGTTAACGAGACACAGTTTAAGTTGTTTTATGACAATATCAATTACCACCCGATGAGATGGTTCACTTTCTAAAAACAAGCTGCCCCAACAATTCATGCGCGGCACTGAGGTGTCGCCACTGGTGCTGTCAATTAATTTTCGTCTTGGACGCGGAAGAACACATATTTTATGCACTTAGTGGCACCCTTATTATTGTGAGCCTAAGGTATGTCGGTCTGTGGCCAATACTGGTGTCAGTGGTCTAAAGGATGGATTCCTCAAATTAAAAGTTGCATTCACAGCTAGGTAGTTGGATTGCTTTACAAAAAGTTATCTTTATCGATTTTCTCAGCTTTTCTTCTCTGATATTGTATCCAATATAGCTTAGGCTGTTCCTGACAGGTATAGAGGAAGAAGCCAGACTCCTAAAGTGAGCTAAAATGTGTAGAATGGAGAGTATAAGGGAAGCGGGTCAATCATGTTTTCTACGGAGTTCAATTTCTGACCCCCTTTATGACCTTAAATAGGTTTAACGTATGTGTGTGTGTGTGTGTGTGTGTGTGTGTGTGTGTGTGTGTGTGTGTGTGTGTGTGTGTGTATGTCTGTGTGTGTGGCGGCGGTTGAGGGGGGGGGGACTTCTTGGTCACTGGAATATGCCCTCTTATTAAGCAGAACCGAATAACACAAGCTCAAATCAAGCCATTGCACGATGGCGACCAAGTATACTTTGTTTAAGTCTTTATTTCTGTGAGACAATGGGAGATGTTACAAGGATAAACCATTTGTACGTATGTCTTATATCAAGGTTCTCATCAATTCTATTTCTCCCCAGGAATGATTACACAAGTTGAATTTTAATTACGGATTATTATAATAATATGCAATTCTTTTCAAAGCTGAATGTGTCATTGCCAATATCCTGCAAATCAAACACAGAAAGTTTGCGTCAGTGCTAAATGCTCCCAAGAGATCTCACTCCCGTGATTTTAACTTTTAAACAATTATGAGAAATTTCTATTCGAATGCATTAATAGCTCTTTTGTTCATTTTTCACGCTCTTCGCCCTTCCTCTCCCTTCTCCCCTCCCTTGCCTCCTCTCTCCAAGTATCACACGAGTCCCAAAACGAACATACACCCCCCCCGCCCAGAAACAAAAGGAAATAATCATAAAGATCGGTTGATAACACAATGTGTCAAACAACGAATGAATGAAAAGGACAGCAATGTGTTAAGTAAACATTTGCCACGCGTTTTAAGGGGAAAAATGCCAACAAAAAAATTAAAACCTAAAACCTTTTTCCATATTAAAATCTTATCGGTATCTCTGCCTGAACCAGAACTGTGCAACCTAAATGTACTGACTACATAATAAAACCACACGGGACGAAACGTTGTATTGCTTTCCTGATGTTTGCGAAAGAGAAGAAAAAAAGTACCGTAAAAAAATGGAGGAAACAAAAAAAGGAAAGAAAACGGAAATCAACAACACGATCAAACACAACAGAAATGTCTTTCTTTTTAAAAAATTCGACTGTTGCTCAACATTCGGTCATCTCTTGAATGATTATTCGCCCGGCTGTCATCTCATATTAGAATCTCATTGTTAACGCTTTAAGGTAAAAGACGTTTGATCGATCAACAAACTATGCTGGCGGTTCTGCATTCATCCTCGCGTTTGGAAACCTGGTAAATTCGAATTACCGGCTAAATCTGTGTCATTATCCACGTATTTACACTTGATAAATGAACATAGCATTGTGTCCTGGTGTTAGCTCGGGGGGGTTTTAAATCACACTGTACTCATTGCCCGGCGAGGGAGCCTGGGCCGAGCACAATGAAGCGTGCCGTTGGCTCCGAGGGTAATGATTTAGCTTTTAGATGACGCCCAAGGATGCATTATTCGTAAGCGAGGAGGAGGAGGTGAAGGCATTTTACTGGGTTTATTCATTATTCATGAGTGAGTAAAGGCCTCTGTGTATGAACTCACGGGCGGGTACTTCCCGGGGCCTCCGGGTATTTGCCCGGCCATTACCTTTACTCCTACACCCGGTGCACCCTCATAACTGTTTCAAACTAACGAAGAAAAAGAACCGAAAAGAAGGAGTATACTTTTATTAAAAAACCAAAACAATAAAAAATAAAAAATAAAAAAAATAACCAACCCCCACCACCACCACAAATCAAAACAAATCAAAACACAAACAAACAAACAAACAAACAAACAAACAAAACAAAACAACAAGAAAACTAAACCAACAGAAAGCCTAAAAAAACTACAAAATTTAAAAAAGCACAAAGGTAAACAAACACACAAACGAACAAACGAACAAACAAACAAACAAAAAAGCTTTGAAATATACTGTGAAAAAAATTGGAATAAAGGAATACATTTAAAAGATAATGATTCGGACTTGAATGCGAAATTTTAAGATCAATTCAGTTATCACTTCAAACGGGAGAACACGATAGAAAAAACAGAGGAACGACATTATGATGTTATGTGTTGGTTGAGTTTGTTCAAATTGTCTTTTTAGCTCATTTCTGTTTTTCATTGTTTTGTGCGTGATTATTTGTTGTTTCTGTTGCTGTTGTTGTAGTGGTAGTTGTTGTTGTTATTGTTGTTGTTGTTGTTGTTGATGATGATGTCGTTGTTGCTGTTGTTGTTGTTGTTTTTAGTGGTGCTGTTGTTTCTTTATTTAGGAACTGTTGTGTTGGGGTGTGGGTAATGGACTAGGTGTGAGGAGGATGTGACGGTTGTGAAGGTGCTTGAGTCAAAGTTAGTAAGTCAGTAAAATGTTGAAGTTTTAGATTGATTACAGAAATGCACATCGACATGAAAAACAGTCTGTAGTTTCTAACTGTCTGTAATACTTTTTCCCCCCAAAGCACTAAATGACTGTTTTTAGTTTAGTTTTAGTAGAGGTTTTTGGGTTTTGGGAGCGCCGTAAAACCTCTACTAAAACTAAACTAAAAACAGTCATTTAGTGCTTTGGGGAAAAAGTATTACAAATAGTTAGAAACTGCAGAGGGAAATAAATGAAAACAATCTATTTAGTAGCACCTTGCAACCACCCGCGTCTGTGGCGGAAGGATCATTTTAAAAAGCTGAAAATCTGAAAACAAAATGTATTTTATTTCTCTATTATTTTCCGTCTTCCCTTTCGGCTACTGTTGGTATTCTTTCTTACTTTTTTTTTCAAATAAAGGAGAGGAAACTCCAGGGAAAAAAAAAAAAACTGTTATTAAGGTCAGAGAAATACTACGAATTAACAATCAGCCGTTGGCAGGACAAAGGGTTATTACTTCTTCTCCCCAGTTCCCCTAATTAACTCTAACGCGCTGTCATGTGACCGCCTATCTCCCCCGGAAAGGAAAGCAACACCGGAAATTACGAGCCGTGGTCTTCCCCGCGCACACCTGGCGCCGACATCCAGGCCGGAAATGGATCAGCAGCCATGTTGGTATCGCGGCGAGCCACTGTCGGCGCGCTTCATTAAGCATGTCGTGGCGCATGCGTGTGAAATGTTTTCACAAAAGGACACACTTGCACGCACAAATAAGCATACGCATGCAAACACACACACACACACACACACACACACAC
>NW_004797337.1:214347-215602 GCF_000002075.1 Aplysia californica | reverse complement strand
TTGTTGTTTTTGCAGTTGTTATAATTACAATTGCTGCTGCTGTCGTTGTTGTTAATATGGTTGTTGTCCCTGTTGTTGTTGTTGTTGTTGGTACTACTGCAGCTGTTACTACTGCCGTTTCTGCTGCCGCTGTAGTCAATACTTTCTTCGTTGTCATTATAACTGTCTTTTATATCTTTAGGGTGTCTTTGCCTTTTATTGATTATTCTTTGATTTAATTCTGTTAACGTCTACCCTATCCTTTGTCTTTTTTTTTGCCCATTCTCGTGCCCCTCGTTCTTTTCTCCATTTCTTTGACTTTTCCAATTCAGCGGACACAAGGGCACTTGTATATATTACGTGTTTTTTATTTTCAAACATGCTTGTACTCACGAGAAAAGGTACAATTGTAGGGATAGATTGGTGGCATTAACACTCCCCTTTCCTCCTTTTCTCCCAACACCATCTTGTAACTTATTCTTGTTCTGCTTATGCAATCCCTATCCATCTATCTGTCTATCTATCTATCTATCTATCTATCTATCTATCTATCTATCTATCTATCTATCTATCTATCTATCTATCTATCTATTTATCTCCCCCTACCTCAACCATCTTATTTCTTTCTCCTCCCTCATTTTGTCGTCATCTCTTTCTCCTCTTCCTCCTCCTCCTACTCCTCCTCTCTTTCCTGTTCCTCATCCGTCCATATTTCCTTTTCTTTTTCCTCTCATTTCCGCACACCCTCCCGAATGCTTTTTCCCCGCTCGGCCGACCAAAGAACTACGACGTCATGTGTCCCCCCGCTCGGCTGTTCCCACAACCTCCCCCGGGGCTGTTTCCTCTCGTCCTGGGAAAAGATCGAATTTATCTTGTCAGAGAATTGAATTAATCCCACACTCCTTCTCCAACCCCTGAGGGTGGCATCGTTTACTGTTTGGTTTGAGAGCCAAACACAGGGGAAGATTGGGCGAAGAGAAGGGGATTTGTGTAGAGAAAGATAAAGTTTGAGTTATTTTGTTTTTTTCTTGTGTTCTTAAAAAAAAAAATGTTCTAGATTGATACAGACGCCTGCCAGGGTGACGAAATGAGACTGTTATGATGACGTCAAGATGAACCAGAAAGAAAATATGCACGCGCGTGTGTGTTTGTATGTGTACTTATGTGAGTGTGCTTGTGTATGTGTGAGAGAGCGAGAAAGAAAAAAAGAAAGAAAGAAAGAGACAGACAGACAGAGAGAGAGAGAGAGAGACAGAGAGACAGAGAGAGAGAGAGA
>NW_004797337.1:207724-209392 GCF_000002075.1 Aplysia californica | reverse complement strand
CTCTCACACACACACACACACACACACACATGCTCACACACAGTCGTATATGTGTAAATATGTGTGTGTTTGTTTGTCTGTATGTATGTATGACATTAAGATAGATTCGCTTCTTTTTCTTTACTTTGTCATTTGCAAAATGCCAAGCGCGCCATAACATTTATAAATGTAAAGTAGCTAAGTGTTGTAATGAACAAGGTAGACAATTATTGTTACGTAGTAATAAATTTTGATCACTCTAACCTCGACAGTAAACAAATCCCTACTTTATAAAAACAAAGTTTTATCTGACATTTTGTGGCCGTTCTGAGTTACTAAGACCATGAGGTCAGAAAGCAAATGCTCCAGCTGCTCTATCAGAATTATTAGTCAGATTATTCTGAGTTGTTATCAAGATATTCGAAGAATTGCATTCGTAAAACACGAAAATAATGATATGAAAGTCAAAATTTCTGACGATAAAATTTCTCAAAAACTAGTAGATAAGAATATAGAACGTTGTAATTATGAGGTAGCCAAATGTCATACAAAATGACATCACTTCTGGATCCGCCCGTAACTCTCGCGTGTTGTGGGCGCAGCCTTAGCTCTGCTCCTATAATGTTGGTGAACGGAGGGGATGGCCCTGGTTCTAATCCCTACTGAGGCGTTCTAATCTTGGGCCGTTTTAGGGAGATTTTAATTTCTCCATACTTTTGGTTTAGTCCTAGTGGAGACGGACATTACTTTCGGTGGTCCCGGCTCTTAAATAACCCCATAGGTGCTAAAAGAATATTTATATTTTACACGAAACAGTGACCTTTCATCTTTCAAAGGGCTTTTTAATTTACTCGTAAGGTTTTTTGACGTTACGTGTATTGTCATTGGTATAAAAATATAATTCCACATCAATGCTAGTCTTTCTAGAGAGCTAAAGAACAGATACGAAAATAAGACGAATTACAACTGAAAACACACTTCACTTAGTGGGAAAGCAACATGAATAAAGAAACAACGTGAAGAAACGAGAGAATAGTGAAAATATGTGGAAAAGGATAACATTGTATCAAAAGTGATCATTTAAAAAAAACGACAAGACAGAATCCAAAATATCATCAAGAGTAATGACAGTATAATAAAATAGAGGTCAAACAACAAATCGGAAAAGGGAATAGGGGGGTGGAGGGAAGGGGTGGAGGGCAGAATTTCGGAGCAATCCACCACTCCCCTTGAACGCAACAAAACGTCATACATGCACTTCGCCAAGTTGCAAATCTTTCCAAAAGCAAAGATTTACACCCGACTCCTGACATCGAACCAGAAATCTTGTGGGGATTTGGCCCCCCGTGACTTGTCAGCTATTCACCAGAGAGGTCCCGAGATGTCCATAGAAAATTGACGAGCGCCCTGCCTTGTAAAGGGCCGTGTAGCCTGGTGTGATGAAAATCTTCGCGGAGATGTCTGATGCGCCTGTCATAACGCAGAGTTTGGGGGCGAGACAAGGATATCTGGTTTCTCGAGAGGGTTTGGTGGACGAATGAGGAGGGGATGGCTGATATATGTGGAGATGGATGGGGTTGTAGATAGATGGATACTTTGATGGGTGAATGATTGATGGATAAAGTGATAAATGTGTGAATGGACAGATAGATGGATGAATTGATGTGTTGGTTGAGATATATATATATT
>NW_004797337.1:203850-206875 GCF_000002075.1 Aplysia californica | reverse complement strand
TGTGTGTGTGTGTATGTGTGTGTGTGTGTGTGTGTGTGTACGGTTGTGTCTGTCTGGCTGTATGTTCATACACATACGCACGCGCTCGCTCTCTCGCTCGCTCACACTAAAAGACAACACCAAAAGAAGTGAAGTCTGAAAAATTATAGCTCAGTCTTGCTGGGCCCCTGAGAGGGCAGGCCACCCACTTAGCGGGAGGCTGACCCGAGCAGAGATCAAGCAAGGGGGCTAACTGCCCTGGTCCCCAATACGTCATCGGGAACTGGAGGCAAGAATCCCGAGCAAGCAGCGCCGCCGTCCATCCCAACCGCTCGCTTGCTCGCTGGCTGGCCGCTTTCCGGGATTTAGACGTCATCAATCCACTTCCGTTCTGGTTCGGACGTGCAATGTCATGTCATAGGCGACCCACCATTTCATTCCAGGGCGCACGCGCGCTATGGAGGGGTTATGACCGCAATCGTAAATTCTAGACGGCCAGAAAGCTCGGGCTCTCTTGGGGTGTTTTAGAGGGGAATCTGAGCCAGTGTAGTCGAAGTGCTTCAGGGTAACGGGAGTTTGGCGGGGACACTTTCAATCTCAGCTCCTCCTTTTGTTGCCGTTCTTATGTAGCGAGGGGAAAAGTAGATTAATCAAATAGTGTGTGATATTATTTCATCTTTTTGTCCTTTTTTTATTTCTCTGCGACCTCCTTTTTTCAGTTGTTTTTCATTTTAAATACCCTTTTCTCTCTCTCTCTCTCTCTCTCTCTCTCTCTCTCTCTCTCTCTCTCTCTCTCTCTCTCTCTCACTCTCCTCTTTAAAGAAACAAGAACCAACATCCCCTCCTTACCCCACCTCCTCTTATTTTCCTCACTAAGGTCAAAAAGAGACTCATAACACAAACTAAAGTGTTTCCCTGGTTTGAACAACCATGTATCTAACAAGGAAGTTAGTAGCTTTACCCAAGGGGGTGCACATACTTGTAGCTCAGTTTTATTTCTTACTGAACGATCGCGCACGGATGACCATGCCACGGTTTGATTTCCCACTCGGGGATGTCACTTTATCCAGAACCTTCGTCTTAGGGCTGGCACGTACAGCCTAGTAAGGCACGGTCGAGGCAACCTGCCTCCCAGACTATTTGATTGTTCCCGACAGAAGCGTAAACTGTTTTTTACATGTGTTTTTAGAACGCGACTCTCCTGTTTGGGGTGCTTTAGATCTTTCTTTTTTTGTAAGGATTTATTTTTCAAAAAAAAAGGAAGCAATCTCTTCTCCTAAAACCTGATCCCATTCGACAAGTCATCAGTAACATTATCCCTCTTACACTGGATCAGAAAATATGCATCAGACAAACACTTTCCACTTTTCCTGATCCTTGGCTAGTCTCTTTACACAATTCCATATCTTTGCACGTTTCTGTACATCCTTCTCTATGTCTCTTCTATGTAACTTCAAACATAGGTTTTGTGTTATCCTGAAACGACAGAGAATGAATATTATGTTTCGTGTTGACTAGAAGAATGATCTGAGAGGTAAACACAAAATATAAGAAAAACCATAGAGAACAATTATATTTCTACAAGTGTACCTAGGTTTTCTTTTCCTTAAAAAGCTTCGTAAACTATACATAACCCCGCCCGCAAAATGATCTTAACATCTTTACTAACGGTCCTAGAATTGAGTGATGAGGCAAGTTTTCAAGTAAAAGCACATTCCAGCGTTTCGTAAATCTTAGTTTATAGAGATAAGATTAATTCAGAGTAGATTACTTTTCCATTTGAAATTGGAGTTTGATATCGTCTCTTTGACCCCTTTCCGTGAGAATGGGAAGAGGGATGGGGGAATGGGAATGGGAGGAGAAATAGGGGAATGGGAATGGGAGGAGGAATAGGGGAATGGGAATGGGAGGAGGAATAGGGGAATGGGAATGGGAGGAAGTATATGGGAATGGGAGGAGCGATGGGGGGAAAAGGAAGTAGGGATAGGGTATGCAGTATATAATAGACATGGAATATAACATGGGAGTTAACTTATTTGTTTAGTCTAACCAGAGAGACTGACTCAGGCTATGCAATGAAATGACTAGCAGTGAAGGGGTTTAGTCAAATAAATGGTTTAATGGTAATAGTGTTTTACACCCACATTGACATAATTAAAACTATTATAGAAGTCAATTGCCCCGACCCTGCCTGTCGGGACCAACTCGGATTCTGTGGGATACAGCGTTTCAGCAAACAGACGGAGCTATGTAATGCAATGACTTACTCACTCAAATGGGAAATAAACGTCTGCCTGCGGTTTGTGACGGTGATCAAGAACCATATCATTACGTTACAGACCCTTCACCACCTGCTTCTTCTCTCTTCTTCCAGAGAGCATTGGATGGGATACTTGTCTTTGATCTAAGAAAGCCTAGATTGGGAGCTACTAGTAGGTCTTGCTTTCTTTCACTCTGCCATTCTGTCAACCTATCTTACATCTTTTCAGCACCAGATGACCGTTATAGTGTCGATGTCCTTCTCAATACCAAAACAAAAATTTCTATTCTGTCACCTTCCTCCGTGATCTGTTAATGATTCTTGGTTATGTTGGGCCCACTTTTGTTATGAATTTTCAAAGCATTTCATTTCAGAACATCTAACATGTCCACGCAAAACAATGTAGGTAAAAATGTAAATAAAAGAATTTCAAAGAAACTGTAGGGAGAACAATCTAGAATTTGATAAAACAATACGCAACAGGATTCGATTGTTGGGTACAGGTCAATTTGCCAGGAGCGTCTTATCCATTAGAAATAAAAAATGATTTATAATACAGCCGAGGCAACCCCTATCCTACCAAAACAACTTTAACTGCACCCCCTCCCCAGCCACACCCAAAACAACCAAACCCCCACTCTAAACAATAAGCATCCCTTCCCCGACCAAAAAAAAACAACGCTACACCCCCTCCCGTTTTCACACACCCAAAACAATAGCCCCACCCCCTTCTCACTTGAAATGAAAAAACAAACAAAACCCAACAATATCCAACTACAACAATCT
>NW_004797337.1:201049-203750 GCF_000002075.1 Aplysia californica | reverse complement strand
CCCCCCAAAAAAACAAACAACCCTCCCCAACCCCCACCCAAAAGAACAACCACTTCCCTACAAAACAAAACCAAACAAAACAAAAATCTCTCACATAACAACCCCAGCCCCAAACCACCTCTATCAAATGACAAGATATTGATAACGCTGCCGTCAATATTTTTCCCCCGCCATCCGATTCCAAAATCTTTATACCTCAAAAAAGACATCACCTTCAAAAGGTTCCTGTCCATGTCTTTTTAGTCTCCAATTTATTCCTCTAATCTAAGGACGAAAAGCCTCTTTGACGAATTCATCATATTGTTCACGGCTCTCTCATTCCTTTGGATGCATGTCAACCAGCTCCTTTATTAATCATCGCTTTGCCCTTTTGCTCATTTCTCATTGTTTTCTTTAAGGGTTGTTTTATTTCTATATTATTTTTTTTGGTCATTTCTCTCTTGTGTAGAATTTTCGCTGGATTTTGATTATTATCTTTCACAGCGCATCATGCATTCGTTTACGTGCAATTTCCTCTTTAACCCCACATGGGAATCGAACCTCGGGTAATTTGTGATATAAGGTAGAGAGCCTATCCATGTATGAGATCCACATTCCTGTCCACCCAATTAAGATCATTTTGGAGTCTGGCTGTTTCCACCTTACTGTCAGGGCTATCCCAAGTTGAAAGAGGTACGATGTCACAGCACACAGACGGTATATTGGGTAAAAGAGTCTCCCCATCCTACAATCGAACTCATGTCTTCTGTGTGCGGTAGCAAAGTAGCTAACTGATATACCACAGATGCAAGTAGAAAAAAAAATCAAACAAACAATCTGGCCGAAAGAATGGGGGAAAGCTAAAATGGTGGCAACATTATTGTATAATCTAGCTGGAACGGTACACGTTAATGTGCCCCCCCCTCCCTACAACCTTAAAAGGGTCCTTTGTGCATGACGTCGTGGCGGCCCAAAAGTGGTCCCACTGAAGGTAGAGAACCCTTTTGTGCGTACTAGGTCAAGTAAGGTCCAAATGGAGGACCAAAGTTTACTTTTACAAGTAGTTATCCAAGAAGAGCAAACGCATACAAGAGCTATTTTCACAGCTGAAGTAACTATGCCGACCTTCCATTCTCATCTCCTCCACCTCGTCCCCCCACACCCCCAACCTCGTCCCCCCACACACACATCCTCCCAATCCGTCTCAAACCGAAGATGATGTCCTCTTCTCTTCCTCAAAACCCACTCATCATAATGTTGGAGCGGGGGATGACTCAGTTTTCTTTCATTCCTCCAACCCTCCCTCACAAATCATGAGATAAAGAGCCGCATGAAATATGTACAATTTCCTGCCAAATTAGACTTTTGCAGAAATCACAGGCACAGGGCAAACATCACAACCCCGTTAGAAAGAAGCAAATCAACAAGGAATACAGAGTTGTACGGTTAAATCCCTGGTCGTCTGGCTCTCCAGCCCTTAAATTTTGCGACAAACGACGTCCATCTAATCACAGGCCAAAACCCTCAATCCCAAAAATCAATTTCCAGGGGGCCATTTTCGACCCCATATCTTATCTGAAAAGCCCGCGAAACGAAGCGGTAAACGGAGGGGATTCGCGGGTAGTGGCTCTGCTCTGTCCAAAATTCATTTAAGAATGACCTCAAGTAACAAGCTATGCCAAGGGTGTTACTTAACGCTGGTATTGCCCTTCCTTAGGATTCCTGTCTATCTTCGGCCTCCTCTCTACACATTCGTTCTTTTATTCATCTTGACTTTTTTTACTACACTTTCTTGGTCGTTAACACCTCTTTTGTTTGGCAAATCTACAACACTTCCAGTGTCTGCAAATGTAGGAAATCAACAAAGGTCCCCGTCTCCGCCCCTCTCCCTTTTTTCTACATAAATCATATGAAAAGATCTACAAGGTAGAAAGAGAACGCGTTTGAGCATGTGTGTGTGGGGGGGGGGGGGGGGAGAAAGGGAAACAAAGGGAGAGAAAGTGACAGTGCGAAAGAGGGATAAAGAGAGAGAGAGAGAGAGAGAGAGAGAGAGAGAGAGAGAGAGAGAGAGATAAAGAGAGAGAGATGAAGAGAGAGAGAGAGATGAAGAGAGAGAGAGAGAGAGAGAGAGGGAGAGAGAGAGAGCGAGAGAGAGAAAAATAGAGGGGGGGGGGGGGGAGAAAAATTACTCAATTGGAGCAAATTGGAGTGAATTATTTTTTAAAAACAACAAAACTTTAAGAAATAATAACAAAGGAAACACCCCAACAGTAATGACATAGAAAAGAAACGAGAAAAAAAATATACATTGTTGATTAAACGTTAAGTCATGGAAACCCACAGCCCCCCCCCCCCCTCCCCCCTCCCCCCCCCTCCCGCCCCCTTTAACCATTTCAACTTTGACCATTGAAAAAAGAAACAACCGGAAGAAATCAGCATCGTGTAAAACAAAAGAAAGGGACAGAAGAAAGAAAGAAAGAAAGAAAGAAAGAAAGAAAGAAAGAAAGAAAGAAAGAAAGAAAGAAAGAAAACCAAAAAAAGGAAACGTCAGCAGGACTGTCAGAAGTACCGCCAACCGGATCAAGGAAGACAGGCGTCAAAAGCCAATATTGTAATTGCTGTGACTGTCCTATTATTTCAGGTTATGTCCCTTCCTCCAAACAGTTTTGACAACCCCCTCGCTGACACTGCCACGGTGACACTTGTTATTTCTCGGTACACT
>NW_004797337.1:191896-195119 GCF_000002075.1 Aplysia californica | reverse complement strand
GGGGGCAGTGGGGCGAGAAGCATTGTGGGTTGTGGGGAGGGGAGTTGTTTGGGGAGCAAATGCGGTTTTGAGGATGGGGATGGGTGGCTCTGGGGGCTGTAGCGAAGGGAGAAAGGGAGTGGGATGAGGGTTTAGTAGGAATTATGGGGAGGGGGGAGGTAGTTTTTAGAGGTTTTGGGGAGAGGAATGGGATTGGCAGGGGGCTGGGTTTTGGGATGAGTAGGGTGGAGTGGAAATGGGGTGAGGTTGGGGATTATGGGAGGTATAGATGTTGGACGGGAGGAGATTTGGGTGAGTGGCTATGAGGAGTGAAATATGAGGGGATGGCGGTGGAATAACTCCGCCATACCCAAGGTGAGCAGGCAGATTCTGATTTAAGAGGGGCAGATAACTCAACTGTCATTTTCACTTTCCTTTCTTTCCCAGCGAACAACAAAAGTGAGGAGGTGGGAATTTGCGAATAAACAAGGACTGCTGATAATAAGACCGCGAGAAAGAGAAATCTCTGGGAAATAAACGATGGGGGCAAATAACACTTATTAAAGAAAACGTGAAGTTTCGGACGAGGGATGAGGGGGTAGAGAAGAAAAGAGCTAGGGGTACTCTTGACACACATTTTTAATGGAGCGCATCCATCTCCTCCTTTCTCTTTTCCTGCTCGCTCTTTTTCTCTTCCCCCCTCCTAAGTCTATTCTTTCACGACAAGCAATTCGATAATTTTGTAAAACCACTCTCACCGGAGAAGCGTTCCGCCCGAGGCGTTCTTCTCAATCCGACATGACAGCCTAATTACCGGCCATCGTCCCGTGATCCCCCAGAGCAGAGTGCCACTTCCGCCCATGCGCAGTCGGCGATTCCCTACGTCGCCTACCTTCGTCACAATAGCAGGTAAGAACGAGCTCTGTTGAACAGGAAAGGTAACACTTTAAGAAAAAAAAGTGATAAAAAGAATCTATTTTAAAAAATGAAGACAAACAAATAAATAGACGGACATACAAACGGACGGACAGACACATGCATACAAAAAGAATGAAAAAAAAATGAGAAAAATATTCAAAGAAGTAACGAAACAATGAAACATCATAAAAGAGACATTTTCATTGAAAGATTTGTTTAAACATGCATATCACTGTTGATTTAAACATTAAAAAAAAGAAATTAATCAAACAACATTCTCATATGAAGTCATGCTTTGGTAAGATTAAATAAATATATTTTTATGTAAATTATGCATCATTAAAGATGAGGTGAATATACAATAAAATGTTATAATATGTTTTAAACTGCTCATTGTTTGTCGTGCTATATTAAGGTTATCGTCTCTGTTTGTGAGATAGTTATATTTGTTAATGGGAACTATTTTTTTCTCCCATTTTAAAATACAGGAAAAGTGCACCCCTCCCCTACAATAAAAAATGAGCAAAACAAAATAAAGCATAACAAACCCCCAAAAGCAAAATTTTAAAAAAGCAAAAAAGCAAAAACAAAACAAAACCCCCCCACAAAAGAACCACAAAATGCTTGGGGAGAAGAGAAAAGATTTGCTTCCTTTTTAAGTCTGTAATACTTTTAAAACTCTGGCCCAGATGCGGGACTTCTCATACGGTCTAGAATAGAGCCATAATTAAACCTATTAAAGTTCTAAATTAAATATACATGCATCTGAACGTGCAGCTCGAACTTCATACTTCAATGTTTCCAACAGAGACATTTTTAATTACCACATATTTTTTATGCGTCATCGGTTTCTGTGGTGTAATAGTTAGCTTGTTCACCTTGCTCGAAAGAAACAAGTTCCACTCTCGCGTGGAGAGAGGATTGTATCGAGTACCTCCTTCTTTCTATTAGGAGGCTGGCCTGGTTGGTTCTAATGGGCAAATGGGCAGGGTTGTCGGGTCAGACGGCCCACTTAAGTGGTCTAATTTGTGTCGTTTGGGCATAATAACAATTATAAAGGTTTGCAACCACCGAGGCGTGGGTCTGTGTTGATTCATGAGTTCAAAATACCAAGATAACCAAGCCTGTTTTCTCAATGAAGGTTTTAAGTTTCCGTAAGAGACAGTCAGTCATTCAATCATTCTCATTGGCTTTCTTCCTCTACCAAAGTGCGCTTTTCATTTTTCTTTGTGTCATATCATCCTCCCACTTTCTCTTTCTTTCTATCCATATTTGGGTTCTACTTTTCAAGGCTGAGTTTCTTTCTTTTTGGGGGGGAGGGGGGGGGTTATTAATATTATTTATTTGTTGATGTTCTTTTTATCATGCCGCAGTTGGTTGGCGGGTGCTCTGGTGTGAAATTGCTCCCTCTTTTCTATCAAAGGTCTCTCGTCCGTATCTTTTCTCCTTCTTTTATCTAGTTGTATAATATTAACTCTCTAGTTACTCCTCTAATCTTCGGCACCTATGACCTACTTGTGTGGCAACGGCCATGCAATTCCTACTTAAACCCCCCAAAAAAGAACATCATCAAGTCTTATTCCTGCATCCTATCTCCACCGGTGACTGTGGTGTAATGATTAGGTCCTTAGCTGTTGCACATGGAAGATATGAGTTTGATCCCCAGCCAAGTGTGGAAATTTTGTTTTATGAAGTATATACGTGTGTCTGCTAGGAAGTTTTATCTTACTAAGTCATGGCGTTGACTCTAACTAGCAGGGATGAAGCAACCTGCCTCCTGAATAATCTAATCTGTGTTTAACCATGGTGTAAAAGTCATCAGCACAAAAGCGCATCGTAAAACAATGTGAGCTAACAGCAGCCTAAAAAAATATCGTTTCTGCTAGTCTCACAAAATATATCACTTTTGTTTGATATACACCAGACCGAAGGGCTAGAACCCAAATGGCCTCTGGATCCGAAAAGTAAAGTAAAGTTTGATATACATAATTTCATATTATCAAAAAACGAGATCATGATAATTTATATTCTTTTGCTTTTACGCTATATGATTTGAAATGTGTTCAATGCACAATGCACAATTCTTAAAGTCGTTTGCCAAAATCTTGCCTTGTTAAATTTGACTTTTCATGCAATGCACCCCCCCCCTTTCCCTCACACATACACACAAAGTCCCTTTAAAAACAACAACAACCTCATTATGTACTCTTGTCTGATCCATTTTGTTACAGTTGTTTACCTTTTGACGAAGAACACCTTAGTCCTTCCCTCCCCAACAATGCTCCCTCCCTCTATCTCTCTTTCCGTCTCTCTCTCTCTCTCTCTC
>NW_004797337.1:190606-191716 GCF_000002075.1 Aplysia californica | reverse complement strand
CACCCCGGCTCTCTCACTCTCTCTCACTCTCTCTCTCTCTCTCTCTTTCTCTCTCTCTCTCTCTCTCTCTTTCTCTCTCTCTCTCTCTTCTCTCCCTGTCTCAAACTGAAATATATTCACACGATATCAGCAACATGTGAAGACCACCATGAAATTTAGAAGAAAAAGAAAGATCCTATCCTGAGGGGAATACAATAATTACTAAAACACTTGTTACAATGTAACGCGACACGAGAAACCATGATGGAATTCGTTATCTTCTAAAATTTGCTACTCTTAGAAAACATTCAGGTAAAGAGAAAATGGGTTAGTATGTCTGATTATCCCGCGCGATTACATGCGCCTACAAAGAACATTATCATCTCCGCCTAATCCTTAACGATTATTATCACAGCAAACTAGAGGGCGACACAAAATGGGTGAAATTTTTCGGCCGGCTAGCTTGTCGGTTATTGTCTAAAGTGTGCTAACACTCATTTTAATGGGGGTGGGGGCTTTTGGGAGGTATTTTGGAGACGTATTTTTGGAGGAGGTCTTTATAGTCCCCAAGCTTGGCAGGCAGGGTGCGGGGAGTCCTATCGGAGACGCCCTGCTGGGGTAGGGGAAGGCTGGAGGGAAGTTCTGCCACCGCTATAGAAATACCGCGTACGTTCCGACATCTTTTCATTCTGGGGAACTCTCGAGTGCCGAAGGATTAATAGAGTCTCCCCTCCCGGGAGAGCTCTTGCTGAGGTCATGAGGGCCTCCCAGGACCACGCCCCTTTCTTCATCCACATCCCCCGCCCTCCCCGCCCCGTTACCCTGCAACCTATTCTTTTGTGAGATCAACCACCACCACTACCATTGCCATCATCACCACTGCCGCCACCATCGGCATCACCATCATCATCAGCATCACCATCATCATCACCACGACCGCCATCATCATCACCACCTTGCGGCCTGTAAAATCTGTTTCATCCCCTTTCAATTCGTCTTCTGCTGCTAATGGCGGTAGTCTTTGTGCTATTATTACTGCTGCTGCTACATCAATAACAACAACAACAGCAACAACAAATACTACTACTACTACTACTACTACTACTACTACTACTACTACTACTACTACTA
>NW_004797337.1:188481-189814 GCF_000002075.1 Aplysia californica | reverse complement strand
CTCTTTCTTTCTTTCTCTCTCTCTCTCTCTCTCTCTCTCTCTCTCTCTCTCTCTCTTTCCCTCTCTCTCTTTCCCTCTCTCTCTTTCTTTCTCTTTGAGTGTTTTTTTTTTCAGTATGCCTCTCTCTCTCTCTTTCTACACCACTCTCCCTTCTCCTCTCTCTCCCTCACTTAAGCATCTCACCCCTCCTTCACGCGTCTACGACAGTTCCATAATCGACACTTACTAATTAGTTCTCCAGGTAGACGGGCAATTTACCGCGCGTTTCGATAGCCGTTTCGCTCATAATGAGCTATTGAAAGTTTTGATGATTGTAATTATGGCTCAAATATCGCCAGGATGACCGAGGTAAAGAGAGAATTAGAGAACCAAGTACTGCCGATAGACCCAGGGGAAGTAAGATCAACAAAGGGAAATATTGAAAGGAACGAAAAGGGGAAAAAGTGGAAGGGATAAAAGACGAGAGATTGTTAGGAAGACTGATGAAAAGAGATGTATACATGTGAGTGTGTATGTACTTTTGCTTTCTTTTCTTCAAATCTTTTAGGTTATTATTTTTTAGGGGGAGGGGTTGCAATGGAAAAAAAGGGGGGGGGGATAACTTGTTACGAGAAGGAAGCGCGGGGCAGTGCAGGGCTTGGTGAAAAATGGGGGTAGGGGTGGCAGAGTTTTTAAAAAAAGGTATGGCATGAAGATTAGAAGAGGAGAAAGGAACTGAAAAGAATTGGGAGCAAAAAAAAAGTAGGGTGGAGCGCTGGGGGTGAGGAAGGAGATGACGCAAGCCTCAGAAAGGGGAAGGAGAGGGTGGAAAGCGACAGAAATATGGGGGCGGGGGGCGGTGGTGGTACGGAATATCATGAAGAAACGGACAGCAGTGGAGGGTTGGGAGAGGGAGATAGAAAAGAAAGAGCGCGTGGAGGAGATTGTACAAGTTGTGAAACACGGTCTTGGGTTAAAATAATAAAAAGGGTGGGGGCCGGGGGGGTGGGGGGATTGAGAAGAACAAAAAAATATGGGGAGTGGGGATCTTGTGATGATAAATGATGTGAAACAGGTTCTAGAAAAGGGGGAGAGGGTTGGTAGTGAAGGGGAGGGTGCGGGGTGCGGTGGGGTTGAGAGTGAAGCATGGGGGGAAAGGGGGTGGGGGTGCTTTAGAAGATTATGAGAGAGATGCGATGCTTAAGTGGGAGAATGTGTTTGTTGTGGTAATATTGACTCAGACTCGGCCGGCAGTTGCGTGCGAACATCGGCAGGTGAGGGACACACAAAGAGGTGTGAGAGACTTCGTGAGTGTGTGTGTGTGTGTGTGTGTGTGTGTGTGTGTGTGTGTTTT
>NW_004797337.1:184327-185776 GCF_000002075.1 Aplysia californica | reverse complement strand
GAGAGAGAGAGAGAGAGAGAGAGAGAGAGAGAGAGAGAGAGAGAGAGAAAGATATAGAGAGAGAGCGGAACGAGGAACACTTGACAGCCAGTTGTCACTTCCCACTCACCGCCGAGCCACACCGACTCGGACGCCATGTTTGGTCACCACACAATTCTTGATGACGTCCTGCACACAGATATCGATGACGTCCACACAAATCTTGATGACGTGTACACAGAAGCGGCCATATCGTTATGGTGGTGTTTTGTCAGCCAACATGCAGGGCTGGCTGGCTGCTGGCTGGACTGGAGTCTGTGTACCATTGGGAGTCAGCGCTGTGCGTGTCCCTGTTGAGAGCTGTTTATTCCAGCGGGCTGTTTGGTTAACACACAAACCTCCACCACTCGCTGCTGGAAATGAGGGATATTATTAACATCCTAATAGAAGTGCGTCAGAAATATGCTCTCTGTGGAATTTAATCTTTCCGACTATTAAATTGGGTAAATGCAGAGAAAGGTGCATAACAATGTGATTTCTTGCGTTTCAAAAATGAGTGATATGATTGGAAGGTTGCTGAGTTTGATTTGCTGTCGCTGTTGCTGTTGCTGTTATTTTTTATAATATATTGTTGTTGTTGATATTGCTGTTGCTGTTGTTGATGATGATGATGCTGCTGTTGTTGTTGCTGTTGTTGCTTTTGCTGCTGTTTCTGCTGTTGCTGTTGTTGATGTTGTTGCTGTTATTGTTGTTGTTGTTGTTGTTGATGTTGTTGTTGTTGCTGGTGTTGATGTTGTGGTTGTTGCTTGTTGTTGTTGTTGTTGTCGTTGTTGGTGTTGCTTTGTTGTTTGGTTGTTGTTGTTATTTTTTTGCATTAGTTGCTGAGAATGGATTTGAGCGTATGATTGTCAGTTATGTCTCTTTTTATTCTGGTTCACTCTTTTAACACTTTTATCGAGCCTCGTTTAACACCGTACAATTATTCAATGTGAGTACAGTGCCTCCTACTTAGCGTCCATCTGCGATATTATGACACAGACAGTTTGGCAAGAGCCGCGATAACTGCACCTCACAAAACTCACGTTCAAAAAATAATGATACTCCATAGGGAATTCGACCCTTGGTGGTCCATAATGCAGTCCCACATGCTCACCAACTGAGCCAACAGTAAGCAAATACACGCCCAATCATCCGGGACAGCATGTGTGTACCAGTGTACCAGAGGGAATCAGGTGGGCGGGTGTGGGTTGGGTGCAGAAAAAAGGGGGGGGGGGGGCTGGTCAACCAATGAGACGGTGTTTGGTCACCATACAGACCTCTAGCACATGCTGTTATAAATGTGTAGTCAATGAGGAGAGAAGCTATTAAGGTCATATTAGAAACTCACTTAGAATACGATCCACTGGTGAGATTTTAATTGCGTTGATTGATTTCATGCTCAATATTGTGTGTATGTGCCTCTGGGTGTGT
>NW_004797337.1:178396-179887 GCF_000002075.1 Aplysia californica | reverse complement strand
AGGGGGGGCATTTAAATACTTATTTCTGTTCTTGAATTTGGACGATATTGTTACTTTTTTTTTACTTTTAAAGTTTAAGAACATGATTGTGTACTTTTTTAATCTGTGAAAAGTCTATTTGACGTATCCTTTCAGAACTCACTTGACCTGCATAGTAGTGGACATGGCATTACTTGCAATAATAATAAAAAAAAAATACTCAGTCTATTTAAAAAGGGAGACCTCAATTTGACCTTTATCCCAAATCGTATTATAGCATTGCTCACTTCAAAATCCTGTCAGTTTAGTTTAACCCTATCCGTACGTCGTGTTTTACTATCGTATCCATATGTTGTAGGGAACTCTGTGCCACAACTTTCCAAAAAGGAAATTTACTCGTTAATCCGATCCCTACGCTTTGCAAAGCAGTCTGTTGAAAACATTCTTTGAGAAATACTGAAAGTTTCAAAGAGATCTTAGTACTAAAAATATTCTACAATGTGAAGAATACAGCCCCGGGGGTACAAAATGACACCAGGGTTTACGGATAGGGTTAAAAATGATTTGTAAAAGTCTATCGTCATGATGTGATCTCCTAACAGGCACGCTGTTGTTGTTTGTTTACTTGTTTGTATTTCCCAAGGGGTTGCAAAGAGGTTTTGTTGTTGTTATTGTTGCTGTTATTTTTGTTGTCGTTTACATATGATTTGATCAGAGGTGATGAATTGAGCTATTCGAATTAAAGAGGAGTTTTAATATAAAATAGGAGCGAACCAAAAGGAAAATAAATGGATGTAAAGTTTCTTCCCCATATGAACTCAACGTCAGATAGAGCTGAGCTTTGAACCCCCAAACCAGCTATCTAACGGTAATGAGTTTGGCAGCCTTACCACAAGTCTACCGACGCCACCAACACTTCTGTGAACCTACTTTTGAATAATAATTATTCTTTCGTAATAATGTCATCCTCTTGAACTACCCAAACTCTAAGTGCACGCAATTTTCCAGAAGAGATGAAAAATCACGAACTTTGTTTTGATTATCTCTTGAACATATTATTATTCTAGCTGATCTACCTGGCAACTTTCTCTCTTTGATTCCCCGCGCCGTGTTGGAAGCTGCGGTTTCCTCCCCTTTAATAACGGGCACGGACACCTCGCTTTTGTCGGCATCAATTTAGATAGGCGGCTTTCCAATGAACAATAGAGCCTGGCTGATGAACGGCAGCGCTGTTTGTACACTGATCTGTCGGGGAAACATGGAAGTATTTTTATCCCTCGTTCCTATCTTAAGGTGTCCGCCGTTCAGTCTCGGGTGGACATAGGGGTATTCGCTGAAACTTTGGGAAATGGCGCTATGTACCGAAAGGTACAAAATGCGCTACAACTGGGAATTTTGAGATATTTTGATAGTGATCATGTAGTGGTGGGGTAAAGAAAGAGAATACGTCTGAAATTTTAGGGAAAGAAAATAAGTAAGATCTGCCAGTAGCACCCTCCATCCACCTACCCC
>NW_004797337.1:173358-174365 GCF_000002075.1 Aplysia californica | reverse complement strand
TAAAAAATCGCTTAAAAATTTATGGTCCAAAAGAAAGTGGAGAAATCCTGGATGTACCTACTAAGTCAATTATGTTCCAAATGAAGGGTTAAAGTTCACTTTCACCGAGAACATTATAGTTTGTGTAACAGAACAGTGCCTCCTATTCATGAGTAGACCTATTGCTACAAACATTATGAAATCCCAATAGCATTTTTAAAATGATTCTATTCCAACCATCTTCAACTTTTTAGACAATTTTCGAAACATTTAATTTAAATACGTGTACTTCCTCTTTTCACTGTCTTGCTCTTAATTAATGTATTTATGGCATCTCCATCCCTTCCCATCACATCTTTTAGTTTACAAACTGATGTTTAAAACCATAGCATCGTGGAAGATTGTTAACATTTTTCGGGCTAAAAATGTAAAAGTTTCTCACATTTTCCGTTTTTCTCCTTTGTTTCTTTACTTTTTTTACGTCATTAATGGACCACCCAGAAGACCAAGGGGGAAAAAAGAAAAGAAAAAAAGAGTAAAAAGAATTTTAAAAATGCAATGCACCAGGAAAGACAATACGACGTACGTTGTACCCTTAATTAGAAACCACGCCCTTCAAATTGTTCTCCCCTTGATTAATTTATCCCGCTCACCTGTTCTATTTCTGGACGCGCGCAGGCAGTTCATTAGCCTCTTGAGAGTCGGAGTTTGCGCGTGAGTAAAACCAGTCACTCGCACCTTCTTAATGAGTGAGTGAGAAATTCACACGTAACACACGTGCACGATACACCTTAATCTGGGATCTGCATGGTATCGTGAAACCATGTAACTCGCTTTCATAGTTATTTTGGATTTTCCAATGCTTTCATCTGAACATGTTATATGATTGTTTTATTTATAGAGTAATAGCTAAGTTGATAAATGAATACACCTGTATAAACAGATCATTTGAATAAAACTTTCTACACAAAACAGATAGGTTTCGAATATTTCAAAATAAATGGTTGCAAATGCCCCCTACCTCCCCC
>NW_004797337.1:169380-172034 GCF_000002075.1 Aplysia californica | reverse complement strand
GGGAGTGGCTGCCTTTGATGCTGCTATAGAGTTTCGTGCTATTTGCTTCAATTAATTGTTTTATCTTTATTTCAACATGTTTCACATTTCTCATTCAATAACTACCTTATTCACTTTCAACGACGAAATGTTGTAGGCAGCATGTCTTCCTCTCATAACGTAATCACTACATGAGGAATAGATTAAATATTCAAGAGCAATTCGAACGATTCGAACATTTCGAATACCAAACCTTTGTACGTTACAAAAGTTTGATTCGATTGTGCAATATCGGAAAACATACCTCTATTTCTAATCCAAAACTTGTGAAAAAAATGAAATGATGTATTTTACAAATCGGTCAATATAACTTGATCACCTAAAAGGAGGGTTGCATCGATGTTGCCTGTGGGGTCAACCCTGGCTGAGAGAGATACGACATCCTAATAGAGACAGAGTCAAACGCTCGATGCAGTGGGAATGAAAACTTTGTCTTGTTGGTGCGGGCTGAGAAGCTCCTAACCCCTTACATTAGTATTTGTGGTGTTGTGAGGTACTTTTAGTAAGTTTCATCGGCATAACATTTGAGACTTGAGTTAAATTTTCACAAAGGGAAGTTTATGTTACATCACTCATTTTACTTCCACTCTTTTTTCTTGTTTTTGTCATTGACCATTTTAGCATTGATTAGATTCAAATTCAAAGAGCCCTCGTTTCCTGAACATTCCATCAGTAAGATGGATAAACTTGATACAAATTTTACCCTGACTGGAATCGGACTCAGGTCTTCTATGGGCGACGGCAAAGGACATCAAAGCTACATCACTGAACCCAGTCCATCCACTGTGCCTTTATCTTCGTTTACATGTCTTTGTCAATGAAACGGTTAGCATTCAGTTGGTTAACGTCCATGTGTTGTTAACCTATAGAAACCGAGGATGTAAAAATGTAAAAATTCAAATCCGTTAAGTAAACCAGACCCGTGTTTAGATACCGATGCTTGATCTGACGACGGGTGTGACATAATCCATCTCATCTGCATATTTCAGCCTGGTAATATGCAAATAAGGCTCTTAAAACAATGGCGGTGAAGGGTTGACCTTGCCTCCGAGAAAGGCGTGTGAGAAAGAAGACCTGGCTTTACAAGATCCAACATGGCTTCGTGTTGTAGATATTTGTATTAGTTGAACACAATGGCCTTCAAGAATAGGGTGAACATTTTACGTGTCTTCCTGGACAACAATTTGGATGCTCTTTTTTTTTAATCCATAAAAATACATCAGCGTCTGTGGTGTAGTGCTTCGGCGCTCCGTTATCGCACGCAGAAGACCTGAGATCAAATCCCACGTGGAAATAAAGGGGGGGGGGAGATAGTGTAAGAGTATCTTGATCTTTCTGCTGTGACAATTATCCCACTCAGTCTGGGTTTCCCCTGACGAGCTAAGTAGAACCAGCCTCCTAAATGATCTAAGTTGCGCTGTTATGGGCGTACAAACGCTTACACACCCAAAAATATATGTATTTTAACAATCCCTTGCAAGGAGTCTTGGATCTTGGATGTCTTGGAGAAATGATGTTGCGTTGCTCATAAGCGGTTTGTTTTTTTATCTAAAGGTTTTAAAAAATCTTAGATGGACGTTAAAATGTAGGTGTTGCTCTTGTTGGTATCCTTTAGGGCTGCGTCCTTTCAGTGTGGAAAGGGTCACGAAACGAATACATTACCACACTACCAAGATATAAAACTAATTCTAAAATGATTATATCTCAGAAAAATACATTGTAACCGAGACATGTTACTGTAGTCCATGAAAAAGACCAAGCGTTCAGTTTCAAAAGAACAATTCTCGCCTTGGAGTTTTCCACATGAGGAACTGATGTCCCGAAATTAAAATGTCTCTATAATTTACGTTATCATATTCCACCAACGTGCAGAAACTCTGAATTTGCGTCTACGTATCATCAGAATTTTTTCCTGCCACGAAAGGACCTTTACTTATCCCATACCCCCAGTATGCCTATAATAATAATATGATGGTCAGCATTGCTTCTAGCATAGCATAAACGTCATCAAAACAAGGCGAAATACCTAATCACAGCACCACTGCTGGAACTGACACTACTTAGCCTGTTACCAAAGAGTTGAAATCTAAAGAAATACCCACCTGCTCTCCTTTCCCTTTGATTATTTGTTCTTCCTTTTCAATACTCTCTAATACGCCGATAGCTCAGCTGATAGTATGGTGGATTGTGGTTCGAGAAATCATGGTTTGATCCTCAGAAAGAGAGATGAACTTAATCGTAGGTTAGCTAGAGAGTTTTGGAAGCTATCGACCTATCTCGCATATTTTCTTTGAAGATTGGCTTTAAAATCTGAGCTGCGCCTCTTTAACAACCGTATCATGTTTTACAGGGGTGTTAAACCTATTCTAGATATCAATACTCTCAGATAAGGGCCGCGGATTCAGTTTCAAGAGAAAAAATGTAAGCTTTTTTTAAGATTGCCCCATGCGAAACTAGTCTCGTGCAAATACAATCACTTTAAAACCTTTGACAGAATACATGCAGATTAGTGTCTTTTAGATTACATTGTATTTGCAATAAGTCTTTATATGACGACTTGTTATACTAATTGTCACAACTAAAGATATTGAGCTTCAGTTGTAACTTTTCACACC
>NW_004797337.1:167936-169234 GCF_000002075.1 Aplysia californica | reverse complement strand
TCCCCCCCCCCCTCCAACGAAAACAAAAGCAACAGCCAAAAAAGTCACCGTTGGTTAAAAAAAAAGACACAAAAAACTCCCAAAAAGACTAAAAAATCAGAACCCTTAGGTAACAACAACACTCCATCAGTTTCTCATTTATTATCCTGTAATGTGATATCAGGGAACAAACTATCAATGTCTCCTCAGCCTTTGAGCAAAGTGTTAGACGTTTTGGTTTACCAGACAAAGCTGTACACACATTGGCCCTTTCTTCCCAGCGAACCTTTTGTGTTGGTCGCTTGCTTACCTATTGTGCCTTCCTGTCTCCGGTGGCTGCAGACCAAATAATGTTGACGACCCCAGACCATTGATAGCATTCGTCCATGCTCATAACAAGTTCTCACTTTCTGTTAGCCTTTTTCTGCTCCGTCGGTGATCGTGCAGTAAAATATTTGGCTGTTGTGCAGGTGACTCAGGATCGAAACTCTTCTTTAATTTGGCTTTCCTTTAATTATCTTTTAAAGGGTGTTTTAAAGACTTAAAAGATTAGGGTCCAAAACAAGCACAGGAAGGCATTCGGATATTTTGTCATTCAGATTGCTTACAATGTTTTGCAGGAGACATAAAACTGAAGTCATATGAAATCCAATGAACTGCATAATTAGAGGCATTTTTGACAACGTCACATTGCGTTTTACATAATTTACTGATTCGATGATTGGGGGGATTATCTGTTTTAGGCTGGATGTGATTTTTTGGTTCAGTTATTACTATAGTGTGGGTTTAACACCCTATCAACTCTGCAATGTCACTTTGGAGTCAGGACGTACGAATGTAGAGTCCATCTCCGATAGCACCAAACCAAGTGGGTGTTGTAGAACTTAAGATTGAGCCGTCAACAATACATGCTCAAGAACCCGACTCTTTTGGATCATCTCCTTTTGCAGAGATCAATCAGCGGAGATTAGGGCTAGGATTACAAGCACAGTGGAACTTGCTCTAACAACCACCTGTTCAAGGCAATCACCTGTCCAAACAAAGCTTCCCATTTTCATCTTTGCGTTTTTTTGTATGGAAATGATAGTGTCCAAGACATCTGTTCAATGCACCCACTTTTCTCTTCGGGAATGGGTGACGTATTGAGCAAATTTGATTGTATTTAGTCACGATACTTTCTTTCTCTGTGTGTACAAAATGGAATTTTTTATGTGTTTTAGACAGCTGTCCTGTTTTTCCGGTTAATCTGTTTAATCTCACTAGCAAAACAAAAGTAGATGAAAACATAAACAGTCAACCCAAAACACTCACACACACAC
>NW_004797337.1:164803-166707 GCF_000002075.1 Aplysia californica | reverse complement strand
GGGATTTTTACAAGACCACACGAGTTAAGAGCGTCTAGAAGTGAATTGTTAACAATAATATTATAATGCACAAGAGACAAGAGAGAAGGAGATAATGATATGACGAAGAATGAAGCCCAAGAAACAAACAGCCTGGGTTTCTAGAATTTTTAAATCGTTGTTTGTATCTCCGTAACGCACGGAGATATTTAGTTTGTGCGTTGATAGGGCGTAAAATACACATTAAACTCCAGAAGCGGCGAGTTGATGGAAGGATAAAAGCCTGTCAAACATTGCCTGACGCAAGGAAGACGTAACCCTTTGTGTGTGTCTGTGTGTTGTGTCTGTGTGTGTTTTGCTTGTGTGTCTATGGGAATGTTCTATGGTGGCAGCTAGGTTTGTCTGGTCACAGACTAAGGAAAAGAATAGACGGCATAAAGTTGTTGTTTTTTTAAGATGGTCACGGTGAATTTACCGTTGTCTGTGGTGTGGTGGCTGAGCGCTTCATTTCGCTGTCGTACTCAAAGAATGTTACTTTGTTTATCGTACGGGAACTTTTGTTGTTGTTGTTGTTTTTTGGGTAGTTGTGGCGTTGTTGGTGTTTTCTGTTGTTGTTTATTTATTAGTATTAAAAAAAAATTAAATTGAGTATCGCCGTCAGCCGTCTGGGATGCTATAGCCCTAGCAACCTTTTTTGACCCCACAGCCTTTACTTCTCTTCAGAAATAGCAAATTATATTAAGTTCTGAATATACATTTTTCAGCAGAAGTACGTTTAGGCTATTCTCTCTTTGTCTTGCCTTGTGGGTACAATCTTAAGGCTCAGCAGGAAAGTTTGTGTTCGGTTTTCTCAAGGGGTGTTCAATCTATTTCAATTTTTTTTCTTTCTGAATCTTAAAAAAACATTTACTTTTTGAAAAATATTATATTAACATCCATCTCTAAGAGTAAAGAACGAAGCAGGTTAGGAGCTCTGACAACTTCTAGAACAACCCAAGTTTGTATTTTTTTCTTCTGTAAATCAATTCTGAACTGCTTGACTTATTACTCTCATCCTGGGACCCTACTCTCTGTTGTGCCACATGAGGGTGGGCATGACCTCATTCGTGAAAGGCACTTTGACTTTTAAAAAAAGGATTTGAGGGACAGGGAGCCGGTGGAAAGGGTGCGGGTGAAGGGGATGGTGGGGAGGGGGGCTGGCGTCAAGTAACTTATTTACCCTCTCCCTATACCATCAGGTACATAACGCGGAGAGAAGTTGACGCCACGCTTTTCCAAATTCGGCATACCCAGGCTCTGGGTGACTGCATCATCCTTTATTGTGCCTCTATAGCTTCCAGTTGGTCCTCCGTTTTTATCTTTTTTGCATTGTTCTCCAAAATCATGTCTGACAGGGCAATTCTGTCTTTTGTATTCTTAGAACGTGTCCTAAATATCTTCATCTTCTCCTTTCTATAGTTGGATTGATCTCTTCAATTCCAGCTCTTTCCAACTTTTCATTATTTGTAATAACTCAGTTTGAAGTTCCAAATGGGTGGGAGTCCTTAATACATAAAAGACAATCTTCTTGGATCTTTAAAAGAAGAAACCCATGTCGCTTTCAAATTTGGAAGAAGTTGAAAGCACAAAGAAATCCATTTTGTTTACACTTTACATGACGGAAACTAAAACAAAATTATTGTTTTGCAAGATCATTTATAGCCCTGGCACCCTCTGTACATTGAACCGACCTCTTGTCTTACGTCTAAAAAAATCAGCACCCTATGACAGAAAGCGTCATTCCTTTAAAAAAATATGTTATACTCATATTATATTATGGGTGAGGCTTCTTTCAGTGCTGAAGGTTCCAGTAAAAGTACATAGTCTACGCCTCTGAATAATGGCTGGTTGTTTTGTTTTATTGGGCGAATGGGTGGAAAGGGGGG
>NW_004797337.1:163156-164678 GCF_000002075.1 Aplysia californica | reverse complement strand
TGGATGAGTTGTTTTACGGGGGCGAAGGAGGAGGAGGTGGGGTGTGGGGAAAGGGGGGGGGCATAATGAAATCAAGCAATTGGAAGGTTTCTTCAGTGTGTGGGTGAGTGGGGGAGGAGCGTGCAAGTAATCAACAGCTAGCATAATATCATTGTGGAAACAAGAGAAAAGCAAAATTGATCTTTTTAATTATAAGGCTTATAATATCATTGTTACTAATACTGTTTTAACAAAGTAACACTAAGTGAATTGGAATTCAAATCAAAACCTATCAATACTATGCCTTACCAGAAGGTACACATAAGATGATCACTTTTGAGGTTCTGCCCTTTCACTGTGAGCCATTCAAACTTCCGGTTCTCCGAATTAAAATTCACACTGGAAAGAATTGTTCTTAGAGCCTTTATTGGATATTCTTTTATAACCTGAGTACGTAGAAGGACTCAAGCAGCCTGTGTCTTTGGAGCGTTGACTTAAGATCTGAACCCATACAGTTCAGAAATGTTCTTGTAACTGTAAATATCTGCTCCGTTTTACACCCTAATGACGCAATTTAAATCTTTTACGATAGTAACTTTCGGTCCTGCCTGTCTGACGAATGGAGATACTCGATTACTTAATATAATTTAAGAAATAAAGAAATTTTAAAAAATAGATACATAAACAAACAAATAAATAGATTTTTTTTAAAAACCTCCCCAAACTTGAATCGAACTCACGTTTTCTGCATGTGACAGTGAAGAGCCTAATTGCTATGCCACAAATGCCAGTCAACGTTCCAATTGCGTTCCAGTTTGACATATAAAAACCCAACTATACAGAACAACACTAAATCAGAAGATAGTCCACGAGAAAGTTCAGCCTCTTTGCTGTCTTTTCGAGCCCTTTAAACCCCCCCTCCTAGACTAGTGTACAACATGTAGTCGTTTTTTTTCATACACGTCTGTCTCCGAAACCAGAGCTTCTAGTATTTCAAAGAAGCATGTAATCCACGGCAGGCTACCTTTGTTTATCTCCCATGCACATAAAACGAAAAAACAAAACGCACCTGCTTCAAAAACTAAAGGAAAGCAATCGAGCATAAGATAAGCGTACTTCAGAGACAGAAACCTATTAAACTGAATGGCTCTTAAAACAAGACAAATTGCGTACAAGTCCGAACTATTTTTGCATGCTCTGCGAGTGAAATATAATATCTTAAAAGGGCCTGGGCGAGACCGCTTTAACACCGAGAAAAGATCACTCTAAACTGTCGGGGAATATTTTAGTGGAGGAGAAGTAGAAAGACAAACAGAGAGGAGTAGCTATGAGTTCTCACCCAAATCATTAAGGTACAGCTTTGGGGTCTTTGCGTGCGAGCACTGTAACTTATCGGTGTTAATATTTTGGATTTTACCTTATTGACTGGGGTGGCAGGGGGGAGGAAGGGGCTAAAGTAGACTTTTATAATATTTCTTTGTACAAGAATTTTTATATCGTATGTGTGCGAGTGCGCTGTGTGTGTGTATGTGTGTGTGTGTGT
>NW_004797337.1:156169-158711 GCF_000002075.1 Aplysia californica | reverse complement strand
ATTTTGTGTGGGTTTTTTTGTTTATTTGTTATTGGAGTGGATTTTTACCGATTAGCTCGGTCTTTCTGCTGAGGTGTTGTCTCCTTTTTAACCCAGATAGACTCTGACAGTATGGGTCGAAATCGCTCGTAAAAGATATAACGGTTGCCAATGTAATTTTTTGTGGGGGTGGGTGAAAACACTTACGTTTTGGAATTGAATATTCAATGTGAGACTATTAATCATCATGCCTGTCTTGGATTTAAACCCGAAGCTACAGAGAGATTGCCAAGTGTGTTATCATCTACACTTCAATGGGATATATTTTTATTATAGTATTATCTATGTTGACTGATCTACTAACCAAGTGCAAATAATACAAACAGGGTGCACTTCCCTGTGAGGTTCCCATCCTGTTTCAAAAGGGGGACGTGGGTGTGTGGGGGGGGGGTTGAGATGCCACGCTAGGGTTGGAGCCAAGCAATGGCCGATTATGGATAGGGCTTTCTCCTCCAATATTGCCCCACCCCCACCCCCCATATCCGAAAATAAACCCAACTAAAAAATGATTATCTTATACGTTGTGAACGAGATGCAGCAATACCTATTGGTTCAAAGAAATAATGTCCAAAAGTAGACCGGAACGTAAAGTTTCTTAAGGAAGATTATGTTTCATATGAGTTTGGTGAAAGTTGCTAAGAAGAAAAAAAACAATCAAAAGTCAAAGAGCCAGATTAGCTGTTGTAATTACTATTCTGGCTTTGTCAAAAGGAGCAAGACAGACATTCGGACATACAGACAGGCAGAAGGATTGAGTGATAAATATAGATATATAGAAAAAAAGATACGCAGAATCAACCTGTGTGTTTGTTTGTTTTGTGTTTGGTTGTGTCAGTGTGTTTTTGTGTGCATGTGTGTGTGTTTGTTTGTTTGTGTGTGTGTGTGTGTGTGTGTGTGTGTGTGTGTGTGTGTGTGTGTGTGTGCGTGTGCGTGAGTGTGTGTTTGTTGGTGTGTGTATGTGTGTATGTGTCTGCGTGCGTTCGGTTTTTTTTTTCTTGTTTAGAAAAGTTGTAGGGAAAGTGGATTCGTCTCTTCAAGACTACGTAAGATGGGCTGATGCTGACAGTTATTCAACGCTAGTTGTGAAAGAGAAAAGTAATCATTCTTTATACTGTCAAATAACCATGTTCTAAAGAAACTGTCTGTAAAGCATCAATATTGAATAAAGACAATCTTACCTCATCTGGCTGTGGCGGGAACAGCAGACAGGGGCGACTCAGGCCTGGCAGGTATGTCTGTTCAGTTTTGATTTATCGATCAACGACATTGGTTGGCGGCTACTTCTGTCTGATGATATTTATTGGATTGGTACAGGAATGTTAAGGCAAAATGTTTCAGTTGATTTTGGACGGAAAATTGATAAATCTGTATTTGTTATATTAATAAAGCTGCTGTTGTTGTTGTTGTTGTTTTTGTCGTTGTTATTATTGTTGTTGTTATTGTTGTTGTTATTGTTATTGCTTGGGTTGCTCCTGTTGCTTTTGCTGCTTTTGCTTTGTTTTTGCTTTGTTTTTGCTTTGTTTTTGCTCCTGTTGTTGTATTTTTTTTTAAAACGTAAGCCAAAGGGTTCATTTGGAAAGGAGGGGGAGGAGGAATTTGTTCCGCCCCCTTCAGAAAGAATGATTTATTTTCAACATTGTTTTTTAATGATCTGCTAAATGATTTCTAAAACGATATGCAAACAGGTACGGCATGTTCTTATTCTTAAGGATCCAACCCCACTGCAATAAGAAAAATATCCGATAATATCATCGTTAAACATTCTACGCATTCAGTTTTGTGTGTTCATGCAAGCCAAGCTCTTACATGGGTGCAAAAAAAATGAACACTTCTTGTCCAATTTATCGACAGCTCCTAGGAAAATGATCAATCATAAATCACCAGATAAAGACCAAGGTTATCTAGAGGAAATCCAAGACAGACGAAGGTGGCAAAACGAATTTATCGTAGAAAAGTAAATAGTTCCCTGTTCAGAAAGGAGGAGGAATTGGTGACAGTCGTGAGGTTTATCATAAGTTTGGACATGTCCGGTGTCATATCTCGTTTTGCTTTGGGTCTGTTCCTGCTCTGGTGTATTATTATTGTGCATGTGTTGTGGGGTGCGGTGGGGTGGGGTGTGAGTGGGGGTGGGGTGCGGGTAGGGGCGGTTGGGGGTGGCAGAGAAGGTAGGGGTGGGGTGAAGGTGGGTTGGAGATGGGGTGGAGGCGTGACGGGAAAGGGAAGGAGGTGAGATAGGGGATTCAGCAAGTAAGTGTTATTTGTACGTCCAAGTGTGTTTGAGAGTGTGTGTGTGTGTGTGTTTATGTATGTGTTTGCGTGTGTGAGTGTGTGTGTGTGTGTGTGTATGTGTGTTTGTGTGTGTGTGTGTGTGAGTGTTTATGTATTGCATGAGTGCCAGCTATTTCAGGACTTACTGTGTGTGCTAGTTTATACAAATACGAGAGTGTTTGTGAGTTTGAATATATATGTGAGTGTGTGTGAGTGTGAGTGTGTGTGTGTGTGT
>NW_004797337.1:145167-151202 GCF_000002075.1 Aplysia californica | reverse complement strand
TCTCTCTCTCTCTCTCTGTCTCCCCCTTTCTTTATCAGAGTTAGAGATAGTGTACATGTAAGAAGCTCGTTGTTTAGGGTAAAGGCTTTTCGTGTCAGTAGGTTTGTCAAATACAAATTTGATTTTTAAGCATTGTTATGTTTTTGTTATTGATATTTTTGTGGTCTTCTTTGTTTCCATCGCTGCTGTTGTTGTGGTTATTACTGTTGTTGTTGTTGTTGCTGTTGTTGTTATTGTGTGTGTGTGGTAGCCTATCCTTTCGAAATGTTTGGAGCCCCGAAGAGCGTGCTCTTCGCCAGGGCCACCTCCTCCCTTGAGTCGTATAGTGGTTAGTACTTCACGTTGTTGTTGTTGATGATGATGATGATGATGATGATGATGATGATGATGATGATGATGATGATGATGATGATGATGATGATGATGATGATTACTTTTTGTGCCTATTGGAAATGTTTTCATATTAAAAGCTCCTTCAGAATGAATAAGAAAATGACGATTTTTCTATTTGCAATTTACGTATGCATTAAGTTCCACTAGTTTTACGAACATGGACAGAGGTTTACCTGGGTACCTTTATGCGTGATTTACCGAGACGCATATTATGTTTTACCTAGAGCAGCATTCATTTCAAACCTTCTCTGTGTGTTTTTGGTGTGGGGAGGGGGGGGAGAGGGGGGGTATATGGTTTGCTCCTTCTTTACTTTCGAGCATCTGTCCTCCTTATCTCATCTTCTCTTTATGTTTGTTACTCTCTTGTAACGCTTCTAATCTTCAGCGGATGGATATGACCTTATTGGGCTGCAAGTGCCGTAAAACTTTTACTAAAGCACAAAATACCCAAAAAACCTTCTGTATGACTATGTGTTTGTTTTCGTTCCATATATTTATCAGTCACACCTTCCTTACCTTCATATCCCTTCCTCATACAAAAACATTTGTCTCTTATTTTTTTCTTCCGTTTTGCTTTATTTGGCACTCTTCGTTTGTTTTTTTGTTTTTCATTATGCCAAAGAGATCGTTATAACTATAGGGTTCCTATTACGTCATCACTGATGTTCCATTTTATCATAATTTTTCTTTCTGTAAAGGGTCTATTATGTCATTGCATTAGATTGCATTTTCTGATTCCAAACTATTTTTTTTTGTACAAGTCATTACTTTGTAGCATAATAAAGTCTGTCATTGTCGTAAATATAGCATCATTTATTAGTCAATGGCCTCATAATCATGGCATGAAGATCAAACGTATCTGCTCTTCCAAATTTTAAAATCTAACGTATCTTTTGATCAAAACTGATAATTTCAAACAAGCTCTACTCCGCCAGTTGTGAGGAGCCTTATATGATAACCCAAAAAAAAATTGATAAACAAAAGCACAAACAAAACAAGAAGCCCTTATAAAAAAAGAAACGAAAAACACTGAAGCCACTAAAACAGTCCGAGTCGAAAACAATAGGAATAAAGAACAGTGTATAATACGAAGCCCCAGAAATGGCTTTTTTTCCTGCCTCAGCCCGTCCGAATGACTTATTCAAGGGACCAGGTAGGTTACCGAATAGCCTGACAATGGCCATACTTAATCCATCCTTTGTCTTCTTTCTCAACCGTTGCGCTTCCAGGGGAAGGTGAATAATTCATCCGGACGCAAAATGCTGGAAGCGCCCGAGTGCCCCTCTGGAGTGCGAAAAACACAATAGGCCTAAAAAACCGTCCGCGCTAGCGCCGTCTCTGGAAATGAATACTCAACGATGTCTTCGTATAGCGTGTGCTGAAAGTCGACAATTGGAAAATACGCCAGGCAGGGGGAGGCAATTCCCTTGTGACCATCCGGCCGCTTTGCAGCTTCTCCCGGCAAGTTATGCTGTTTGTTATTACGGGGTATAGAGTCAAGTATGAGCAGCCAGTCCCTGCCTACTGGATGTGGAGGGTGAGACGGATGAACGAAGCTACTAGTGCTAGGTGCTTGCTCCTCATGAGCTTTTACCGGGCCATCCATCTTTTATGAGGCGTCTCCCATTTCTGGAGAGCGTCGGGTATAGCAGTAACACTGGCGTCTCTAGTGTTTAGGATATACCACGTGACTTTACTCACGCTGCTGAGGGGCAGAAAAGGCACTCAGACGGGGAGTTCAGATACTTCTAAATTAACGGGCGTTTTGGCCCTATTGTCGAGACTAATTTGCCTCGGAGTAATTAGCTCTTTCAAAGCGGAGACATCGTTCTATTTTCTCTCAGCATGAGTGTGTATCGGCTTCGATTGAGAAAAGTACTATAACAGTATGTTTTACTTGTTTGTTTCAGTTCGATTGTTTTATTCGTCTATTTTTCGAGGTTTTGTTCATTCTCTTTCTTTTTTTTCTCCTTTTTTTTGTTGGTCTTCCTTGTCGGTCTAGCGTTCCTCATTATTTTTTAACCAGGACTTGACAAAACTTTTGTTAGCCCAGGACGAAATTTGGACAAGAGGCAACTCGACCAGCGGATATCAAATTTAACGACTGCAAAAAGAAATAAAATATTCACTTTATGTACTATCCGGACCCACAGAAGACGGGCTTTCCTTGATCTTCTGTCTACTTAGGAGGAACGTTAAAAATGTGCTTGGTGAATCTCTTTATTAACACAAAAGAAACTTATTATGCACGGTGGAAAGAAAAGAATAGCTTCTAATTTTTACCCCATCTCTAGTGGAGAAGTTCCGAGTACTGAAGGAAGGTCTGTAAAGCTTCTCACGTGTCTCAGGTTTAAAAATCGTCGAATCAATAAATCACTAATTATTAGTCAGTGTATTAATTTAATGATAATCAATTCATTAGATCAGTCAATTAATCAATTAAAAATTATATTACCATATAGACCAATCAAAGAACCATCAATGGATGGATGGATGAATGGAAAGATGGATAAATGGATATTTGTTTGAATGTATGAGTGTATGGAAGTATAGATGTAAACAAAGTTTAGGAGTGGGGAGGGGGGGGGATAGACAGATAGAAAAAGAGAGATACCACAATAGGAAGCAACAGTCTTTCCACTGACTCCCTTGTCCATAACCCCTTCCCGTTGGCCTGCCCATCACAACCGCCAGCAAAAAGCAGAGTTCCCTCTGTCCTTCTCGAGTCCGTTTCATCCCTCCTCCCCCTCCTCCTCCCCTCCTACCTCCTTCTCGCTCACAGAACAATGCTGTGTCGACTCCCGCGGAGTCCCTCCTCACAACGACACAGCACGATCGACACAGCTTTCCGTCCTTCCTTCGTCAAACGCCCATCCCCACCACCTCACGCGCGTCCGCGCTCACACTCCCTCCTTCCCTCCCACCCTCCTCAACTCCCGAACACAGAGCTGTCCGGAGAATCTCCTCGCCTCTTCGTGCTCACACACACAATAGCCACACGGAAGCCAGCACCCTTCCCCTCGTGTGGCAGCCTTCCAAACGTCAATACTCACGGGGCTGAGTTCGGGGGGAGCTCTATTCAGACGCCGGCCTCTCACACAATGCTGTGTCGCTCAGGCCTCATCGATCGACTACCAGCGAAGACGTTCTTATTCATTCGTCCGGAGGGATGCGAAGAAATCCGCTGGCTTGAATTATTATGATGGGCGGGGGAAGGAGGAGAGGGTTTTAAAAGACTGAAAGAAAAAAATACTCCGAAGCAAAAATGTGTCAGTCTGAGCGAGTTCTAGAAATCTTGAGCTCTTAGTGAGGAGGGCCAAAAGATTTTGTTTTTCGGTCAGCAGTTTAGGAGACTGCGTTGCTATGATTTGAAGCTGGCTTTGTTCTAGTAAGCGACTTACGTCACTTGCCAATTAGGTCATATAGGTGCCAAAGATTAGAGTAGTTACAAGAAAATACAAAAACGAAAGTAGAGAGATAAAGCCGATAGAAGAAAGAAGGAGCCAACCACACCAGAGCACACGTCAACCACCCCGGATTTGAAGCTGGATAGATGTTGACAGATGTTCTTCCATGTTTCTATCTACACGCATAGGCGTCTTCTGTGGTGTACTAGTTAGATACCTAGGTGTACTCTAATGAGGCGCTGTTCCGTTTCCTTGAGAGGGAAATATTAAAATTCTACCGATCGTAATTTCCTTCTTACATATTGATTAAAAAACCCAGTAATTATGATGATTATAATATTAACAATCATTTTAATGGAAGAAGAAGAAAGTGCTATTAAAATTTGACACGCTTTTGTATGCTATTTAGTAGCATTGTGTGTGTGCAAATGATCATAGCCAATCGTTTTGGGTATTTTAAACGTTTAAAATCAAACCGATATTTGAAATTTGCAAAATTGGATAGGTTTATAAACCTTTCATTGTAATTTTATATAAGAGACAGGACCTTCGAATTTAACGTTCATCTACGATAGGACCTAACTGAGTGGGGAAATGCTTCTAAAGTGTTTTTCCCAGTCACACAATGTTATAGCCAGCTGAATTTCGAAACCCTGAATCCGAAATATCAATGCTACAAATCCAGTACCCTAACCACTAGACTACAAACGCCAACATGCAATCGACTTTTCATCACTTATACTTATACGGTATCATTTCAAAGACTACGTAAAAACACATAGTCACACTATGTGTACATTTTGTCTCTTGTGTTCAAATTTATAATCAGCTCAAGACCCTTAAGGTCTTTCACGGTGGCTTTATTGGCTGAAAGAAACATTGACAAAAAACAATGAGATAACATCATCTATTCCTTTGGGGAACAAAATATTATGTTGATAAATAGATTTTCGCCGCTCAAGCCAAATTCCAATTGTCAGCCCTTTGTCCCAATCTCTTGTTACTCTCGATTATTTACTAGCTACAATAAAAGAGCAATGTCCTTGAAAATTGTGAATAAAAAACAAAACAGCAGCTAACATCTTTCACAGCCATTACTTTGCAAGTGCATAGGCCTAGTTAATTACCAACCACACAAGACTGCACCCTTTGGTCCAGGCTGGATATAGATACATGTACTAAATTCATCTCTGTAGCTCCCAAAACCAGCACAATGGCTCAGTTCGCCTGTCCTTCTCAACGCAAACACGCCGTATTTTGCACAATGTGACAGGCCCATCTCACTTATGGGTCGCCTGTCTCCCCTCTGCCATCCGATCCTGACGAATTGAAGTTTGATGCGTGAGGAAAACAAAACGTAGAGCATGGTGCACCGTCTTTAAGCAAACAGCGTCTCTTTGAGAGGTGCGTATCAAAATGCTGTTTTTCTTCCTTGATTGCTGCAGAGATTTTGTTCTGTGTTGACCACTGGTCGAGTTCAGGCAGAGATGATATCTATTTCCCCTCATGGTGGGTGGCTAACGGGGACTACAGGTGTGTTGAATTAAATGATTCAGATTTCCTTTTTAAAAATATATTACTTTATTGGTGTTTTCGTTATTGTGCTTGTTCACGTTGTTTCTGTTGTTGTTGTTGTTTTTCTGTTGTTATTGTTGTTGTTGTTGTTGTTGTTATTGTTATTGTGGCTGGTGTTGTTGTTGTTGTTGTTGTTATTATTATTGTTGTTGTTTGTCTTTCCCCCTTTTATCCTTTCCCCTAACTCACACACAAATTCTTGAAATGATTAAATTGCCGTTTTTCGTGAATGGCGTCACGCAGACATCCAAAATGTAACTCATCATTGTGTGCATAATATGTTAAATAAGTTCCGAATATTTAGCATAAAAACACACAAACTGTTAGTGTGGTGTAACCTGTATCGGAGGTCACCATCTCACTCGATACGGCGGCCATCTTTATACGACCGGACACTGTCAGAAATGTGTCGTCTTCAGGCCGGCGTAAGATTGATCAGTCATAGGCAAGGCGGACAAGCAAGCGAGACTTCAAGGTAATCCAAGAAGAAGGGTCTTCTGACTGTCGTTTGATAATACCTTCACTTAGCATACTTGGCGGCGGTGCTGCATATTTCGCTATTGTTGATGATGGTGATGATGGTGATGATGATGATGATGATGATGATGATGATGATGATGATGATGAGGAGGAGGAGGAGGAGGAGGAGGAGGAGAAGGA
>NW_004797337.1:139469-142543 GCF_000002075.1 Aplysia californica | reverse complement strand
GTGTGTGCGCGCGCGCGCGCGCGTGAGGGAAAATGATAGTGGGACAGGCCTAACTGAAAATAATTTATTTCAATGAAGAAGAATAGAATTGTAGAAGACAGTAAGGCGTTGTGCGCTTTAAGACATTCTTTCTGTTACACTTCATTCGGAGGGTTGTTGGTCGATATTTTAGCCACTCGGCCAGCGATGTGAATGTGTGTACATTGTATATAAGACTGTGTCCTTATTCTTAGATGTAATCACAAGGCGTTTTTATTCTAAGCTTTTATGTTCCATCGGGTTTATTTCAAGGGGATGTTGGCTGTTGTTTGGCCTTTTTTTTTGGTAATAAACAAAAATTCTGATGTAATATTGATCAAAATTAAGTGTTTAAGATGTTGAAAAAAAATAAAAACAAAATTGAAAGAAAAAAGTTTTCTGATATAATGGATCCAAATCATGCATCTCAGATGGTTTATCCTATTCCGGTTTCTTTTCCTTCTTTTTTTTTTGGGTGATGCAAAGAGTCAAAATTTGAAACTTGCCCCTCAGATGGAGAGAAATCTGTTTTGAAAATATAATGGGTCAATCATGGTCATCGGAATGGCTAGCATGAAGAAAAGTGTTTGCCAACTGGTGCACACATCCAAAACAACCAAAAGAATGCAGTTTGAAAGGTGAAGGGGGTGAGGTTGTAGAATGGGAAACAGATCGGAAGAAAAACAAAACACATTTAAAATAAACTGTCCAAAAACACCACAATACAAGTAAATTGATTTAGTGAGGAATAGAAAGAAAATAAAGCTGAATACGTACATAGAAAAGAAATACAAAAACAGAACGGAACGAAAAAAGCTGTAAATCAAAATATAGAAGATACAGCAAACAACGAGACTGAGTCAAAAGCCAATCCAAATAATACCCCTTTTGATAACATGTGAAATATCTCTTGTTTTTACTTTTTTTTTTCATTTTTGTTCCTGGACCAAAATGCGTTATGTTTTTATTAAAGGTAATAAACGAAAGTCAATTCCTGTTAATTTGGTAGTCAATGCGAAACTCAAGTTGTCAATCACAAGTGCCCTAATTTCGAGTTACCTTGATGTTTCCCCGTCTATTTACACAAGCTAAATGTGTCACCACATTACAAAAGGGAAAGAAAAGAGATTATTGTTTCAGGTACTGTCGTCTATTTTTGGACATGTGGTCGGGACCCAGGCCAAGATGGTAAAGTGTACAGAGAGGGCAAAAGAAACATAATAACTTTAATCTTTTAGACCTCCATCAACATCATCATCATCGTCATCATCATGTTTCAAAGTAGAAAAAAAAATACTTGAGACTTGAATATGGATTTCTGGTTTAATCAGATGTTCGTATATGCTTGAGTGTTCAATGTTTCGCCAATAAGGTTTTATTGTCAAATTAAAAAAACACAGCCACCTCAAATTCAATTCTCCATCTAGGCTTCTTGAACTGCGGGTTGAGTAACTGATTTTCATGGTTTGTTTTACACTTATGTCGGCATGATCAGACATGCACGAAACTGCGTATATCATGACTTGAGCTAATATTTCTCTATTAATATTTTTAAAGATGTTCGTGTGTACCTAAAACAACACAAATAATGATATTACCTAACAAACTTACCCTCCCCCACCCCCTACACACTTAAACCACCACCACCACCACCACCATCACTGCCACCACCTATCCCCCACAAAAGAAAAAAAAAGCAAATAATGGAGAAAAAAAAAACAAAAAAACTGAAAAATGTAAGTACGCCTTCTGTCTTTTCTTAACTCTGTGGGGATACAGACCTTCAGACGGGCAATAGACGCCGAGGAAAAGGAGAACACCGTTTGGCTTAGGCCTTAAGCCCTTCCCCAACATTCTAATCATACTTAAGAAACGTTAAAACAAAAGACTGTTCGCCCTTATCAGTGCAGAGACGGGTGTAGGGGCCGCTGTCTCATTGGCCAAAAATGTTTCTTCTTGAACCCCTAAATGGTTAATCCTTCTTCACTTCAGAGAATATTTTAACGTAAATTGTATTTATTTTATTTTGTTTTATTTGGAATTTTTGTTTGTGTGTTTTCTGTTTTTGACGTTGTTTGTTTGATTTTTTACCTTTACAAATACAAAATGCTCACCTTTAAATGGAAATCGGCCATACCGGATATTGATATTAAATTCAGGGGACTGGCCTCTTTTAAATCCTTAAACACAGCGTTGAAAGGGTTATACAATTTTGCAAAGTTTCTTTTCTTTTGGAGGGAGAAAGGGGGTGGTGGGTGGGAGGATCCTTTTTTTATAACTAGGAAAGAGACTTTTATAATTCACTCCGAACAGCAGACGAGGTCTAAATTTCAGAAAAGAAGTTTCTTGGATATACAGAGAATTGTTAATGCCCTCTTCCCCTTGACTTGTCAGAAACATAGCTTTGGTGTGTCGATGGGGGAATAAAAATACCTAGATCCCCCAAAAAAGAAGAAAGAAAAAACCAACATAAATTGAGATGGTGGATCTGTGTCATTAAATGTGTCGTCTTCATTAACTTTACACGAGAATGTGAGGCGGATTGGCGACGGAGATCAGTCGTAGAACTCTACAAATAGAATAGCAAACAAACCTTAACAATATTATGTCATGGGGTGTATGGGATAAAAACGGGAGAGAGAGAGAGGGGGTGACTGAGTGCAGAGAAAGTTATAAGCTTGAAGGCGATATCCAAATACTTTTTCTGCATTTGTATGAATTTTTTTCTTTGTTAGAGATTTCAGTTTTAGTTAAGAGTTTTACGCCACTTGCAACACAAATAGGTTGTATAAGTACCGGAAAATAAAAGTGTTACCAGACGCTAACAAACAACAACAACAAAAGAAAAAACCCCACAAAACAGAAAGCGGAGAGGTATGGACGAGTGAGGTTTGATGGGGAAAAAGAAGGAACCAACACAAGTGCAGCCTCCAATGACTTCGTTTTAGAGACGTTTGTCCAAAAATGATATAGATAGATAGATAGATAGATAGATAGATAGATAGATAGATAGATAGATAGATAGATAGATAGATAGATAGATAGATAGATAGATA
>NW_004797337.1:136811-139369 GCF_000002075.1 Aplysia californica | reverse complement strand
ATAGATAGATAGATAGATAGATAGATAGATAGGTAGATAGATAGATAGATAGATAGATAGATAGATAGATAGATGGAAGGAAGTGTGAGTGAGTGAGAGGAGGGGGGGGATAAAGACAGACAAAAAAAAAACGACAGATGTAAGGAAGAAGAAATAAACAAACACTGAAACCAAGAAATAAATAAATAAACAATCTAATCACACTTGTCATGGTACAACCGTTTATTCAAGGAGCCCTAGGCAAATATAATCGTTGAAACAGTCCCTAAAAGTGCGTGTACTACTTAACAAATAATAGTGGAAACAGTGTCTAAACCTGGCTGTACTAAGCAATGGTAGCTATAAATAAAGTAATAACTCTTTGCTCATCAATCCTTCAGTAAGCTATATTATTTACCAGTCCGGGTGGGTGGTTGGGTGGGTGGGACGTAAGTTTCCTCTTTCAGAAAATGGAAAAAAAATCGACTTGTTTTTGTTGTGTTTTGTTTTTGTTCTATTGTTTTGTTGGGGTATTTTGTTGTTTTGTTTTGGCTTTTATAAAGGTCTATATATATAGAGAGAGAGAGAGATCTATATTTCTTTTTTTTTTTCTTTTTTTTTAAATCTTTATTTATTTATTTATTTTATTATTTTTATTTTTTATATATATATATTATTTTATGGGTTTTTTGTGTTTTTTTGTGGGTTTTTTTTTGGGGGGGGGGGGTCATGCACCAAGTTAACTTTCAAGCAAGTTTCTGCATTTGCCTTGACACAAGGAGGGTTGATGATAGCCTTTATAATAATAATAAGATATAGATTGGAAAAGAGATCTGTAAGATCAAATAGCAATTAGTGTTTTACTGATTTTATTTATAAAGCCTCATATTACTTTCAAGAAAACATGGGCAAATTTGTCGGATTGTTTTCACAAAATTTAAAGTAATTAGACTACAACTACGAAGACAAAATGTTCGATTACGTTAGTGGTTTAGAACTCTGCTATGGAATTTTAAACAAATAATTTAAAGAATAGAAGCAATGGTGGGAGATTTACTTTCACGCTATGAGCATGTTGGAATGAAACAGTCGGAAACCATTTGGAAGCAAGCGACTCGATATCTCAGAAGCTAAAATTGTATAGGAACCTGCTTAATTTCCCTTGCAACACTGAAAGGTTAGTTAAGAGGCCACAATTATGAATTTAACGTCCACCTCAGATAGGACTGAACCAGTATGGGAAAATTCTAGTAAAATGCCTTTCCCAAGGACACAGGTTCGGATCCAATTAAGCTTCGAACACCCGAAAATATAGTCTCAAGGTTTCAAGTCCGGTAGCCTAACCACTAAACCTCTTTCAGCATCACTTTCCCATGAAGACGGAATGATTGAAAAGTGTGAGTGGGGGTTTGAAATCATCATCATCATCATCATCATCATCATCATCATCATCATCATCATCATCATCATCATCATCATCATCATCATCATCATCATCATCATCATCATCATCAACAACAACAACAACAACAACAACAACAAAAACATCATCATCATCATCATCATCATCATCATCATCATCATCATCATCAACAACAACAACAATAACAACAACAACAAAAACAACATAACAAAAACAACGACAACAGCAACAGTAATAGCAACAACAACAAAAAAGAAAATAATAATAATAATAATAATAATAATAATAATAACAACAACAACAATAATAATAATAATAATAATAATAATAATAATAATAATAATAATAATAATAATAATAATAATAATAATAATAATAATAATAATAATAATAATAATAATTTTTAACAAATAATAATAAAAGGCAAGTACATTTTGGGGTACAAAAAGGGTTAAAGGACCTGGAAAAGCAGTACAGCCTTTACTTTTCGCCGGCTTTTGTTTCCACGACCTGCTTCGAAAAACTGGCGATCTGGCCCAACGCCCAGATTCTGATCGTGAGGTCGAACCGATGACTGTACGTGTGTGTGCGCGCGCGCGCATGTGCGCGTGTGCGTGCACCAGTTGGTAAGTATTTTTATGCCTTTGAACAGTTTCCGTGCGTGTGTTTTAATCCACTGCCCTCCGGCGGACTCACGCGTTTCACCTTCTGTTTCAAAACAGAAGCGTTCAAACATTTGTAAAGAGAAGTCAGTGGGTGCTTTCTGTTTGCTTTTCGCTCAGGTGAAAGAAGGCGCGTTTTCTTCCTTCCTTATCTTTTGCTTATACCCCTCCTTCTTCTTTTTCTTCTTTTTCTTTTCTTCTTCATCTTTTCTTCTCTTCTCCTTTCAACAAAAAATAAAAAATCGAGGGTAGTAGTCTAGTTTAGATCCTTACTTAATGGTGCTCAGGGTTAGTTCGGACTTTTGAGTGTGAGTGTGTGTGTGTGTGTGTGTGTAGAGATAGATAGATAGATAGATAGATAGATAGATAGATATATATATATATATATATATATATATATATATATATATATATATATATATATATATATATATATATATATATATATATATATATATATATATATATATATATATATATATATATATATATAC
>NW_004797337.1:134577-135891 GCF_000002075.1 Aplysia californica | reverse complement strand
TAATACATTTAAGTGTGTATTTACTTGTGATGGCGGCGCTAGATTGAGTAAGTCAAGTAGAAGATTGTCTATTGTCGTACATGTACATAGAGTAGTGGGTGCATAACCCAATTTTGCCAAAATGCACAAACAAATTAATATTTTCAACAATGAACGTAAGTTCACAAAGTAGAATTTTATAACATTATTCAGTATGCTTTCTTGTGGTTCTTAAAAGGCAAATTAACCAAATAATTATTTTTATATGCAAGTAAACGTAACATAACAAAAACGACAAAAACAGTTTGGGCAATATATATGTTAGAAATAATCTAAAATTTTGTTGTAGAATCGAAGTCTGAAATATTTCGGAACCATTTCATAGGCAGAGTTCACAAAGTAGCACAGGTCATTATATGTGAAAACTTGGGACCTTATCTCTAGCCTACCAAATATTATCTACAATGAAGAAAACTCAGAATGTAAATTCTTATTTAAAAGAATTATGAAAGATTAGCAAAATTTGAACAGAAATGGTTTAAACAGGCACTAGAGGCAAAAAATCCGTTAACAGGTCTTAAGTTGAAAAATTATACAGGCGACTTTTAGTTATTTTATGTTGGTATTCTTTTCATAGATAAAGTGAATACCTTACCATGTGACGAATATACAGACAAACATAATAATAGTATAGGCCTATATGATCAAACAACAGAACTCTAAAAATCCGACACAGTCTGCAGTGAGCACTATGTATACATATGTGTGTGTGTGTGTGTGTGTGTGTGTGTGTGTGTGTGTGTGTGTGTGTTTGTGTGTGTGTGTGTTTGTTTGTTTGTTATATAGTCGGAATTCTCTAAAACGTCCACTCATTGTTGAACAGCAAAGTGGCCGTCTTAGACAGATGGATATCTCACTCAATGTAATTATAATGTTTTAAAAACACGAAAGGTAAGAAATGGAAAGTAGTCGTTTGTACAGGTGATTGTTTTATACAAGTGGCCGTTCCAGCAGGTTGAACTGTATTGTCATAATAATATTATAGCAGACCAAACCAGTCATGGCGATGCTTAACTCAGATCCTGTATGTCAGCATGGTATTAGGACATTCTACTTAGATACTAAATTTTTAGTGGACGCAGAAGTAATAGTTTATAAAAATGAAACAAAGAAATACCCGTCTGGTGTCGCACCGCCATCGGTTAAGGTCTTCTTCTTCTTCTTCTTCCTCGTTCTCGAATTAAGGTTTAATTGAGGTCTCCATCCGGAACTTATTTGATCTATTTCTCACATCCAGGGTCTTTACTCCCTGTGGGACCAATATGGGCTAGCCAT
>NW_004797337.1:125365-132437 GCF_000002075.1 Aplysia californica | reverse complement strand
CACCTTAGTCTCCTAGGTCATCTGGTCATTTTGATCGACCACTGACCCCCCTCCCACCCCACCCACCTCCATATTTCCCATTATTCAAAACTAACTAACAGTTTAGCTTAACTTGCCTTAGTCGCTGTAACTCTTATCGCGATAAAAATTAACAGGAAAATCTAACGACCTTGGCGTATTCCTTTTAATCGTCGCCAGCTCACACGCAGCACGTGCTTATTTTCCTTTGATAGCCGTCGTAATTCCCGGCGTACGGTTTCGATCTATCAACACCGTTGAGGTTTTTACCAATTTCTTTCGCCTTACTGCTGCTTAAGATATCAGATGGTGATATGAGCGAGTGGGACAATATATTATAAATATACCTTTGAGAACATGCAAATGTGTTTCTTTGAATAATGAACCTGGACCATGTTCCATATTAGAGAGGGCGTAGGTCTCTTCGGGTGTTTTGATTAGTGTTGGTAATTGGAGTCTAATAGCTTCCGTGGTGTGTGTGTGTGTGTGTGTGTGTGTGTGTGTGCACGTGCGTGCGTGCGCGCGTGCGTGTGTATGCGTTTGTGTGTGTACGTGTATTTCCATGTGTGTTTTGTGTATGCATGTGTATGTGTTAGTAGTATTATGTCTGTGTGTGTGTTTGCGTGATGCATACGTGTGTATGTTTGTGGGTGTATGTGTTTGTGTGTGTTTGTGTGTGTGTGTGTGTGTGTGTGTGTGTGTGTGTGTGTGTTTGTGAGTTTTTTCGATGATTAATTGACCATATAATATTGTTAAAAACTACGCACTGTCGAACTTGTGCATGACGACCACCCATCGTCGAGGAGAAAAGTTGTCATCTCAGACAGGCCTTGGACAGTGTCATTATGAAATGTTTAAAACGATAGATTCTGAGTTGGTAGTACTCCTTTGCAGAGAGCATTATCTAGGAAAGGTGGTCGTTGGATCAGGTTCAAGTGTACATATTATATTTTTTCAGTGCCATATCTGCGGCAGGCACAGGCAACCATGGTTCACTGTTCATTCGTTTGCTCCGATGCTCTGAAAAACCGCTTTAAGTACATGTATAATGATACTCTCCCAAACCAACCAGCACATGCAGGTAAAAACAAATCGACTCCTCAAATACGGACGCCAGATCGGGTTAAGAATATGCCAGAAGAAGACAGAAGTGATGACACTGAATGTAGGCTCCTCGACGCTGATTAGAGTGAACAACGCAGACCTGCCTATAACAGACATATTTACCTACCTAGGCAGCATAATCAACAAAGGAAGACACCATGAACAGACTAGGCAAGGCAAGCATGATCAACATCTGGAAGTCAGGACAGTTTAGTATACAAACCAAGTTAAAGCTGTATAACAGCAGTATACTATATACACTCCTATATGGAGCTGAATGCTGGAGGATGACTGATCATGACCGTGCCAAGCTATCTTCCTTCCATACAACCAGCTTACGCCAAATCCTCCGAATCTTCTGGCCCGACAAGATTTCCAAATCAAAACTGTTACGAAAATGTAGGCAAGAGGACATGACCACCATAATAAAAAGGAGAAGATGAAGATGGATTGGACATGTTCTGAGAAGAGAACCAGACTCTTTTGTGAAGACTCCCCTCCACTGGGCACCCGAAGGACATCGCAAGAGGGGCAGACCCAAAGTGACCTGGAGACGCACAGTAGAGTCTGAAATGAAGTCCTGGAACCATTCATGGGGTACGTTAACCAAGATGGCCAAAAACAGACAGAGCTGGAGATCCTTTGTTGCTGCCCTAAATGCCAGATGGCGTAACAGGTAGTCAGTAAGTAAGTAAGTAAGTAAGTAAGTATATTGCCGCCCTAATCTTTTTCCTGTCATCTATCTGTTTAGGTTTTCCAAAAAGGCGTCTCTGGGTATATCCCTGATAATTTTTCTCCAATTTTTTACCAGTGGGAGAAAGATGTTCAATGATCTGCAATCTATTCAAGTGTCCCAGTAACTGCATCTGTCTCTTTCCAGCTGTTTCTATCATCGCGCGGCCAACGCGTGCTTTTTCTAGAACTTCCTCAATTGATTTCTTTTCCCTCAAAGAAATTGTCAACAGCCGCATAAGAAACTACATTTCTGTAGCTATTATTTTACTGTCACTGTCTTTTGTGATTGGGCAGCATTCATGGTCGTATAGAAGAGTTGACCACAAATAGTTTTGCTTTTTAAAAACATATTTCTTTTGGCAGTCTTTGAAATATTTCTTATTTCAGGATTGGGCTCACTTTATTGAAACTATCCTTAGCCGTTGGAATTCTTTGTATTATCTGTGTGGAAACTTTGGCATCAGATGTTATTATCTGTCCTAGAAATCTAAAATCTAAACTGTTGAATTTGTTTGATCTTTTCCCACGAGAAAATGAAAAATGTACTACTTTTTAATATTACCATGCGTCCTGTTTTTTGTTTCGTTTTTTCTTTTCAATTCAACAATTACCCTTTAGCTTCACTTTCCGTAACAACATTGATTAGTTCAGCTTATGAATCTGCCATTAAAATATGTTATCGGCATGCTTTATGCTATTTTTTTTATTTCACCATTTACTTTGAGACCCTGAAGTTCTTCTACATTTATAAGGATTGCCTCACTGTCCATGTTATAGAAGTCAAGTAATATCTCACATCCATACCTCATTCTTCTTTTAATCTGCTTAGATTAACCACATTTTTCATCAATTCCTACAGCAGCATTGTGGTTCCAGTACACATTTTAAATATTACTTAGGTTTTTTTCATCTATGTCTAGCTAATCTAAATTCTAAAATGCTCATCCTGTTTAATTTTGTTAAAATCGTTGATTAATCTAAGAAGCATATATCTACATACAGATCTTCCTTCGCTTCATTTTTCTTTCCACTAACATCGTTAGAGCAAATTAAATAACATTTCTGGTGCCTTTGTCAGGAACAAAGCCGAAATGTGTTTTAGATATCTCTGCTGCCAATATTGGTGGTCCATTACTTTCTTTCCTTACTGTCGTTTTTCTCCGCTGTTATCTTTAAAAAGTTGTTGTAAGTACTCTGACTATCAGTCTAAAATACACTCCCAGTTTTGATGTGTCCTGGATCATCCGTTTTCTTCCTCAGCTTTTTCATTGAATCTGTCATTTTTTCCCCATAGTTTATGATTTAATAATGTTTTACGGGGCTTGACATGTATTTCTTACAACAATAGAGAAACGTTCTTTCCACTTTTGATTTTTCTAATGTCTATTTCAAATTTGTGTCAGTGCTTTGATGTTTTCAGTTTTTCAATCTCATCTGCAATTTAGACATAACTGACATGGTCACTATCATGATCAGCTCCTGGCAATGCTTTAGATGATTGTATAGCATTGTTAAAACGGTTCTAAATGAGTAGGAATTCTTTTCGGCGTATAGATCTATCTTCATGGCTCTTCCAAGTGTATCGTATTCTTGGGTGATTTTCAAACATGATGTTTGTAATCATGAAATTATTTTTCTACACTACTCTATGAGTTGTTCGCCACTTTCATTTTCTTTACCCATTCCCCGTGGTCAAACTATAATATTATCATCTTTTATATATGCATTTTCTACTTTCGCTTTGAAGTCCACAATGATTAGCTTTACAATGTATACCCCGAAATTGTACCTGTTTCATTTCCTAATCAAGGTCTTTGTAACAATTTCTCCACTTCATCGTTGTGATATAATTATTTGTTAATGTGGGAGAAATAAAGGTGTGAGGAAAAATTACATTGCTTGTTTGAGTGAAGTAGTTTTTACGGAACTGTCGATGCAATTAAATTAGTCGTCATCTAAGCGAAACAGACAGACTTCCTGCTGCAGACCTGTCTTTCTATAGTCAAAAAGGGTGGGCAGACATTCACATATTTCTCAGTAATCATGGCAAAAAAATGTTACCAATTAAAATTTTCTTTAAAAAGTATCTTACGCCCTTTTTTACACAATCTAAATCTTTTACAAGGCAACCCTCAACCCTGCCTGTCGGACCAAATTGTGTTAAGAAGGACACAACGTCCTTGCAGAAAGACGGAGATACTCCATAAAAAAAACTTTCCACATACGAAGATCCAACTCACGTCTTCTGTGTGCCACATGGAATTGCCTAACTGCAACACCACAGACGCCGGTGACAGAAAGTAACACAGATTGACAATTTAATACAAAAGACAGAAAGGAAAGAAGAAAAACCACCCACTGTCATTTAGTGCTGGGAAGAAATAAGAAATACAGACAGAAACATGAGATGGAAAAAAGAGAAGTATAGGATCTACTCACTACTCTATCATTGGCGTCCTCCAGTCGCTTACAAAAACTGGAAATAATGTGTCGTGGGTGGTTTGCTGGTGCTCTGGTGTGGTCTGCTTTTTCTTTCCTATCAAGCGTCTATCTTCCTTATCTCTCCTCCTTCTGTTTTGTGTTTGTTACTCTCTTGTAATACCTCTAATCGTCTGCACTTATATGACCTTACTGTGCTGCAAGTGCTGTAAAACAATTTCAAAAACTAAATAACAAACCCAAAACATACCCAATAGATCAGGAGTATGACGACCAAGTGAAAGTTGAGAATAAGACGGAAATAAAGACATTATTTTACGTGTGAACACACGCACGCACGTACCCATACACACACTGTCTCTCTCTCTCTCTCTCACACACACACACACACACACACACACATACCCAAACACTGTCTCTCTCTCTCTCACACACACACACACACACACACATACCCACACACTCACACACACACACACACATACCCACACACTCACACACACACACACACACACACACACACACACACACACACACACACACACACACACACACAATCACACACACACCATATCCTTCTCCTCGCACACAACACAAGCCACAAGATAGAGAAATAAAGAAATGAAATTCCTTCAGTACAGTTTTACACTTTATTCTGCTATTCAGTTTTCACAATTCGTAATTTTTTGCTTTATAGACATGAATGAAAAGAACATGATATAAAAGACAGACGGCCTCTATAATAGGAAGAGGGCTCTTATGCACAATAGATCATTATGCGTTGTCACGTAGCAAACTTCACAGTAGCAAAGAAGGACAGGGAGAGGGGACCAAAAAAAAAAAAATTGTGTGAAAAGTCAATACTCCTTCCCTTTTTAGTGTATTGAAAAAAAAAGCCCAAATCAAAAACAAAAACAAAATAAAAAAAGAAACATTTAACGCCATTGTTGGCCATATTCAAACAAAAATATTTGTACAAATAAACCACAGTGGTTGTTCCCCCTGGATTTCAAGACGATCCGCTTTGACAAAGTCGCATTTCGGAAAGTGCAGACTTTTAGAGAATATTATGCAGCAAGGGAAAAAAAAGCCAGAATTATAATAGTCTATTACATACACACAGTAATAATAATAATGATAATAATAATAATAATAATAACAATAATAACAATAATAATAATAATAATAATAATAATAATAATAATAATAATAATAATAATAATAACCAAAACAAAAATGACAATAGTAATAAAGATAAAAATAATGACTTAACCTAAAGAAATAGAAGGGGGAAAAAAGACCCAAAAAAGTAGTAGTAAAAATGCGACAGTATCTATCTAAAACCTAATGTGCAAATCTAGCATATCATACAAAATGAATAATTTGTTTCATATTAACAGATCCAAATGTTTTCATCTCTTCGGCTTCTTTTTTTTTTTTTACATTGTAAGTTTTTGGCCCAGTAAGACAGAAAAACATTGCGTTTTTTATTTCATTCTGTCGTTGCGTTTTAAGTAGCCTACGGGTGATATCATGATCTATAATACAATGCGCTGATATGGATGAAAGCAAGAGACAACGTAAGAAAATGCATGAAATAATAAATAGCACGAGCGAAAAATATTTAGTTTCATTCACGAAGTCGGAACCTAAGGATCCTGCTTTGTTTACCCCCTTCTACCACTACACATGTAGCGGCAACGACTATTAGAAACATTGTAACTGACCAAGACATTCGAATATCTCATCAACCATAACGCGTAACTCAAAAACTTATTTAGAAAAAAAGAGAGTCCGTGCTTCTTTAATTTTACGACACCGTTTTCGCCGTCGTCTCCATATTTTCTCCTCTTTTGAAGAACCAAAAAGGAAAGGACAAACATGGACCAAGACAAAGCACACTTCGCGAAAAGCGCGGATGAAAAAGGAGAGCCAAAAGGAAACCCAAACAAAAGAGAGAAGAAGGAAGTAACGAAACGAATGGAAAAGGTTAAAATTTCCCCTTGATCACGTTCCCGTTGCACAATATATAAAATGTTGTGAGCACTTTACGTTCTCATTAAATGATGGTGGACCGGGAAGATAGCTGGGGATTTACGACGAAGGCAGGCAATAACCGATGTTGAGTTCCCCAGTCCCAACTTGTCTCTCACGCGTTTAGCGCCGACGTGCGAATAGCGATATCAAATCCCACTTGGCAAAGACCGGCTTTGATTTTTATCAATTTTGATCATACTGAACGACGCCATGTTTTTCATCGTCAATTCCCCGCCCCCTTTTATTCTTCCGGCTCGCGCGGGACGACGTGCGCATGCGCGTGCAGCGCGACAGGAACGGCGCGTGTGCGGGTGCGCGCGCATCCTGCCGTGATATCCCGACGATTTCCTGAAAGTAGCGAGCGATGTTTCCTAATGACGCATCTGGCGTCAAGTCTCGGAAAACTTTGCGCTAAAATGGAGGATTGCCTTGTGTATAGCCTTGTGTGTAAAAAAAAGACGATAAAAGATGTTTTTAGGGGCGGAGGGGGTCGACACAAGTGGGGGGGGGGGGAAATGAGAAAGAGAGAGAAAGAGAGAGAGAGAGAGAGAGAGAGAGAGAGAGAGAGAGAGAGAGGGGGGGGGGCAGAAACCAAAATTAAGTGGGGGGGGGGGTGTGTGGTCTCCGGGGAATTCAAAAAAATCCACTGAGATTAAGTTGGCAACGAAGACCCCCAAAAAAAAAAAAAAAAATGCTTTTTTCTGGAGGGGCGGCTCCCGGGTATGTAAAAAAAAAAACA
>NW_004797337.1:121254-125265 GCF_000002075.1 Aplysia californica | reverse complement strand
TAAAGAAATAGAAGGGGGAAAAAAGACCCAAAAAAGTAGTAGTAAAAATGCGACAGTATCTATCTAAAACCTAATGTGCAAATCTAGCATATCATACAAAATGAATAATTTGTTTCATATTAACAGATCCAAATGTTTTCATCTCTTCGGCTTCTTTTTTTTTTTTTTACATTGTAAGTTTTTGGCCCAGTAAGACAGAAAAACATTGCGTTTTTTATTTCATTCTGTCGTTGCGTTTTAAGTAGCCTACGGGTGATATCATGATCTATAATACAATGCGCTGATATGGATGAAAGCAAGAGACAACGTAAGAAAATGCATGAAATAATAAATAGCACGAGCGAAAAATATTTAGTTTCATTCAAAACTGGTATCTCTGCGATGCCATTACAACCTAATTTTCATTATTATTATTTTATTCTTTTTGCTCAGTAAACTTCATTGTCGTGTGAGAGGATAATTTGTAATAAAAATGCCTACACCTTCTTGAGAATCATCCACATTCAAAATTAATTACTTCTTCAATTTTTGTTGTTTTTTGGGTTTGAACCAAGAAATAGACCACCTCTTTCTGAGTCTATCTTTCTGTCTCTCTCTTTCTGTCTCTCTCTCTCTCTCTCTCTCTCTCTCTCTCTCTCTCTCTCTCACACACACACACACACACACACACGCACACACACACACACAAACACACACACACACACAAAGACAAACAAACACACACACACGCATGCAACCAACCACCAGCCACCCTCCGCCAACCGTTTTTTTTCCCTCCACAAGTTCAAGTCGTAACTATCCCTCCTCTACCTTCAGCTCAGCGTGCTGTAATCAGAACCCAAGAACAAATCCATCTCTGTCACAGAATAGTGACAAAAAAACATATCCTTCCATCTAAACAATAACAACACTATCCCCCTGCCATTATTCAATTGACATTTTGAAGGCCACTTCAACACCTGCACTCTTGGGTAGAATCTAAAAGATTCTTTTGTTCGGCGTAAGCCCCCCCCTCCCTCTCCTGCCCCCTCCTCCCCCGATCACTCCTCAATCAACCAACCACCCCACCCCTGCCCCTTTCCTCTTCTCCAAACCAAACAGTTCATAAGGAACCTTCTCTTCCAAACACCCACCCGCTTCTCACAGCACACCATCTAAATATCCCGAGACAACCCTCCCTCTAACCCAACTCCCTGTCCCTTCCTTCCTTTGCTCTAACCTTCCATATTCTGAGTCTCCCCTCCGTACCCGCCTCCTTCCTTCCTCCTAAACCTTCCATACTCTTAGTAACCCACACACCCACCCCTCCCTTCCCCATTCTTTCCTTCCTTTAAACCTTCCAACCCCCTTCCACCCCCTCCCTCCCTTCCTCCCCCTCATCTGCCAAAGCCAATGTGCCAAGGTAGTTAAGCCGAAAATAGACGAATGGGTCCTATAGGAATGCGGATTCGGGGTGTCCAGTTACTGGCTGTGTCTCCCACGTTTTGGGCACAACCGACGGAGGTTCTGGTTAAGTGGCTTAGTTTGCGACGTAAGAGGGTTAACAAAACGGTAGAGAGGGAAGGAAGGAGGGAGAGAGAGAGATGGAGAAAGATGGAGAGAGAGATGGAGGGAGGGAGAGGAAGAGAGAGAGAGGGGGAGAAAGAAGGGGGAGAAGAGGAAGAGAGTGAGGGAGAGGAAGACAGAAAGAGAGAGAGAGAGAGAGAGAAGAGAGAGAGGGAGAGAGAGAGAGAGACAGACAGACAGACAGACAGACAGACAGACAGACAGACAGTGGACAAACACACACACACACACACACACACACACACACACACACACACACACACACATTCAACCGTTTATAAAGTGTGAGTGTGGTGAACTATCCCCTATCATTTGATCTACCAGTACTGATCCTGACAGATCTTAGAGAAACAAATAATGAATGAAACAAAACTTTTTCAGGAATGATCTAAAATGGATGTACACCGAAGCAGTTGTCATGGTAACAAATGAAGGGGAAAAAACCTCAACAAATTCGAGGGACAAAAATATCAAGGAATGTTTATGGCAACAACTTGAGGTATTTAACACAAACCAGTAAATAATAAGGAAAAAAAAAGAGACCTCAAAAACAAAATGTAAAAACAAACGAAAAAGAAATAACCTGCCTGGAACGGAGAAAGATATAATAATATTTAGGTATATTACAAGAATATACTTCTCTGTCAGTGCCGACAGAACAAACTATACCCAAAGTCTTGTGTTTAAAAAAAAAGAAGGAATTGTGACTTGATTTGCGGAGGCAATGTTTTTTGCTTTTACATTCTCAAACCATAAAGAAAAAAGCTGTTTTTGGAATGTTTTCTACAAACTGTTCAAAACGAAATGTACAGGGGGTCCAAGCAAAATTGATATCGTTCACATATATAATGACAACAGCTTTTCGCTCTAAATAATAATAATAATAATAATAATAATAATAATAATAATAATAATAATAATAATAATAATAATAATAATAATAATAATAAATAATATAAGGCGTGTTGAATGTAATGACGTTGGTGATGATGATAAAACAAAAGTCATGAATAAAAATAATGATAATAATAATAATAATAATAATAATAATAATAATAATAATAATAATAATAATAATAATAATAATAATAATAATAATAACAATAATAATAATAGCAATTTTGCTCAAATCCACATTATTACATCGATATGTCACTGTCAACGTATTCACATAAAAATCAAGAAAACATAACTCCTCGTCCGCACACATGGTCTCGTTTCGTCTAGGGGTATCAACTATGTACAAAATGAGCAAAGAGTGTCCATTATGACGTCATTCCCATACACTTTCACGCTCCTACTTCTTCTTCCTTGCCTGTCTGTCGCTCTCTCTCTCTCTCTCTCTCTCTCTCTCTCACACACACACACACACGACACAAACATACACACTCACACATACACACTCACACACACACAACACACACACACAATACACACACACACACGTACACACACAGTCGAAATGTCATATGCAGACACACGGGTATAGAATGTACACATAGTGTATTCCTTAGCAAAGGAATATTATAGCCACCTATACGAAGTCGGAACCTAAGGATCCTGCTTTGTTTACCCCCTTCTACCACTACACATGTAGCGGCAACGACTATTAGAAACATTGTAACTGACCAAGACATTCGAATATCTCATCAACCATAACGCGTAACTCAAAAACTTATTTAGAAAAAAAGAGAGTCCGTGCTTCTTTAATTTTACGACACCGTTTTCGCCGTCGTCTCCATATTTTCTCCTCTTTTGAAGAACCAAAAAGGAAAGGACAAACATGGACCAAGACAAAGCACACTTCGCGAAAAGCGCGGATGAAAAAGGAGAGCAAAAAGGAAACCCAAACAAAAGAGAGAAATAGAAAGAAACGAAACGAATGGAAAAGGTTAAAATTTCCCCTTGATCACGTTCCCGTTGCACAATATATAAAATGTTGTGAGCACTTTACGTTCTCATTAAATGATGGTGGACCGGGAAGATAGCTGGGGATTTACGACGAAGGCAGGCAATAACCGATGTTGAGTTCCCCAGTCCCAACTTGTCTCTCACGCGTTTAGCGCCGACGTGCGAATAGCGATATCAAATCCCACTTGGCAAAGACCGGCTTTGATTTTTATCAATTTTGATCATACTGAACGACGCCATGTTTTTCATCGTCAATTCCCCGCCCCCTTTTATTCTTCCGGCTCGCGGGGGACCACGTGCGCATGCGCGTGCAGCGCGACAGGAACGGCGCGTGTGCGGGTGCGCGCGCATCCTGCCGTGATATCCCGACGATTTCCTGAAAGTAGCGAGCGATGTTTCCTAATGACGCATCTGGCGTCAAGTCTCGGAAAACTTTGCGCTAAAATGGAGGATTGCCTTGTGTATAGCCTTGTGTGTAAAAAAAAGATGATAAAAGAGGTTTTTAGGGGCGGAGGGGGTCGACACAAGTGGGGG
>NW_004797337.1:114911-121154 GCF_000002075.1 Aplysia californica | reverse complement strand
CGAGGGTAATACATAAGAATCAGACTGAAATTAAGTGTCAAACGAAGACCCCAAAAAAATAAAATAAATGACTTTATCTGAGGGACGTCTCTGGATAGATAAAAACAACAACTGCAGAACGCCTAAATGAATAACAGAATTTACTTTACGCGGATTACATAGTGGGACGAACGATGCAATAGATTTTGACACTCTTATGGCAACTTGTATTTTAACGTCTGTGCGGATAAAGGGGAAATGTAGACCTAAGTCCTATCTAAGCAATTATAATATGGCCGTAGAAAATAACTCAGTTGAAAAATATATAATATATTATGTGTAAAAGTATAAGACAGCATGTCTGTTGCTTGCGTCGTTAATTTGAATGGATGAAATAAAAATTAAAAAATACAACGGCTGTATACCGCAGAAATGAAGAGAAACAATGAGTTATTATTTAAAAATTAATTGCGACGAGCGATGAGGATTACAATGAGCTGGAATGAAAATAGCACCTAGTATGTGACACTTTGTCAGCCTCTATCTGGATTTCGACTACCTCTACGAAGTTCTTCATCAGAATCTTCCAGGAAAGAAAATAGCTTCATTATCACTATAGAGAAGCCTTTCTTCAAAGGAGGAGGGGGGGTGGTTTTGTCATTCAATGGTCTGCTTTCCTAACGTCTTCACGTCATCTGCGTCGATAGAATTCGTGTACAAAGACATAGCAGTAAAATGAAAATTATATGAACGTGGAGGAAAACTGACAAACTATTAACTTCAAATACCTAGAGGCTTTGAAAAAGTACAAGGAAAATCATACCCCACCTTACAGATTGAATTGTTTTATGACAGGTTACAGACAGCCCACTAAGGGTAAGAAGACATTAAAATCATCTCTTCCTCTCTCACTTTCCCCCATCCCAATTCCCCCATCTTTTTCTCTCCCTCTTTCAGTCTCTGGGTGTCTCTGGGTGGTAGGGGCAGGTGGGGACGGGGTGGGTGTGTCGGGGGTAGGTGCGGGGGGGGGGACTCCCGTCAGAACGTGGGACTAAAGCTTTGACCCTACAAAGATTTATAACAATTGTTCCCAATAGCGATTAACGTGAGCATATACTTTTTTCATCACGACACATTACGTAGAAAGCACAAACGCACGCTAACAACACGGCGGCGTTTGGAATGGCAAAGAAGATTCCACACTTAAAACAAACAAAATGGAATTTTTTAAAAACTCAACAACGAAGAGAAAAAAGATCCCAGAAAGGGGACGCTCGAAACAGAATATAAAAAGTAAATACCATGTTTTTATTATATCTCGAGATCATTGTGTTGGCGAAAAAAACCACGTCATGTCCAGTGGTGTGAACAGTGCCTTAGTCTACTTCAATTTCCCTAGCATTGATAGTGCCACTTAGAGTGTGATATGCAAGGTTCCTACCAGACAACGCCACCTTAAAGAAACGCATAGACACTCGCACGTAACACAGCAATACGAGGCCAGCTTTTGCTGAATGTGCTGACAAGGTCATGCCAAGCAGACATAGTGAGCAGCAAGCTAGTAGTACCATGGAACCCAATATCCACAATATCTATCAAGATTTGAGTTTCTTTAGGTCAAACATTTTTAACCCCCCAAAAAGCTGTAAAGACAGGGAAATATTGTTTTTTCTTTGAAGGAGAGTTTTAGAAGGGGAATGTGCACTTCACTGACTGCTGGTCATAGGTAGGCCACAGGACATCCACCTGGTCAGACGTAGACTTGAAAAAGATGACATCACGATGACGTCAGGCGCCAGAATGTATGGGCAGTGTCCGAATGTTCGAGGTGAAAAGCTATCTGGGCCTCTGGTTCTCCCAGGTTTCAGACCGTAGAGCCAGACGGCCAGAGCCTACCTACGCCATGTAGATTAATATGCTGGTGGTGGCGGGGGTCAGTAGATGCCCCGCTTGCAGTCGCTCACGTAGAGAGCTGCGATAACATGCCCGTGGAGCGGCGCGCGTGGTATACCCTCTCAAGACACTTTCCGTCGCCTGGGTCGTTGTTTGGGTGTCCAGAGATGTTGTTCACCGCCCACACGGTCGGGTAGGGGCCATATTTCGCCAGGACTCACCCACCGCAAGGTCGGGGAGAGGGAGGATTGGAGGGAGGGCTCCCGTCGATTCTCTCAGGGTGAGAGCAGGACAACCGACCTGGCTTGTCATATAAGGAAGGCCCTATAGTTTGCTGTTGTGTGATGGTGGTGGGTTTTACGCCCTCTGCAAACACTGCAAGTCATCATGTTAAAGATTGGCGAGAAGCCACTACTACTGATACTCCCATCCCCATCTCTCACCCACCCTCTCCCTCAACAATTTTCTGAGAGTGGGAGGGAGAGTGGACATGTGGAGTGAGCCGAGTATACAACGTAGAAATTCCACAGAAGAGACAGATAGAGTCAGTCGCCCGTGAGTTGTGTCAGGACGCGAGAACCACACAACGAGATATTCGGTTCCCCACATAGCGGCTCGGACATCAAGAATGCGATTTCTGTACAAGTCCAACAACGTTTAAACACATTTCAACAAAAGAAAGAGAAATAGTATAATGGTAAATGTTGTTGGTGGTGTATATAAATATATACAATCATGAGACGGTTGTGAAGATCGGTTATACAATCATGTAGAATGATGATGGGTGAGCTGGGGGGTTTTCTGTTACTCTTTTCGTCAGAGTCCGGTTCGGGGTGACTTTCTTGTTACGTCTTCTTTGTTCATGGGCAGGCAGCGAAACAGCGCCCGCCCCTGAAATGCTCGTTCTTATGTGGTTTTCTTGTGACGTCGAGCTGACACTATGCTCTCGAGTCCTCGAGATGATGATGATGACGTGGTTTGTGTAGTAGTTTGCAGGAGGGACGTGCGTGCGTGTTTGCTATGTGTAGGTTTGTGTGTGTGCGTGCATGTAGCATGGTGCGTCTTCTACTACATATGCGACAAGGGTACTGTGCTGTTGTCTGAGGATGTTGGCGGCAGGTGGTGGCCGTTCACCCCGACGCCGTATTGCTGCTGCATCTGGTGGAGTCGTTGTTGCGCGGCGGCGGCGGCGAAGGCGGCACTGTGCTGGTCGTTGGAGAGGCCGTGCTCGCTCTGGCCGGGCGGGAGGTACATAGAGATGAACTCACGTATCTCCGAGCCCGCTTGGCCGGGCGTGGCGGGCGGGTAGGGCGATTTGCTGGAGCCGGTGTGGGCGGGCGCCGCGTTGCTAGGGGGAGGTCCTCCACCTTGAGTGGGCGTTCCCGACTCTCGTTTGATGCCCGGCGTGCTGGGGAGTCCGCCCTGGGGTGTGGGCGACATGTTGTGGGCTGCGTAGGGCGCCATCTGGGCCATGGTCATGTTGTAGCTGTTGGCACCATTCATGTAGGAGCCTGACGTGACCTGGCCTTGCATAGCTTGAGCGGAGAAGTTCGGGTAGTACTGGGCGGCTGCCAGACCGGGTAGCTGGCCGGCCATGTGCTGGTGGTAGGCGTTCGGGTCCATCATGTGCGCGTAGCCGTTGGACATGTAGTTGTTCATGTGTCCAGGGTACATAGAGGACGGATCACGGCCCACTTGACCCATGGCTGCCGGGTTGGCCATGCCTGGAATGGCGTATTTGTCCTTCTTCATCAGTGTCTTCGTCTTCCTGCGTGGCCTGTACTTATAGTCCGGGTGCTCCTTCATGTGGATCGCCCTCAGCCTCTTGGCCTCGTCAATAAAAGGCCTCTTCTCCGCTTCGCTTAGAAGCTTCCACTCTGCGCCTAGACGCTTACTGATCTCAGAGTTGTGCATCTTAGGATTCTCCTGCGCCATCTTGCGCCTCTGTCCGCGCGACCAAACCATGAAGGCATTCATCGGCCTCTTCACGCGGCTCAGATCCATGTTGTTCTTAGAGTTGGACGAGTTGTTATTGTTGTTGTTGTTGTTGGTCGGGCTGCCTCCGTTGGGGGGTCCCCCACCGCCTCCTCCCTGACCGCCTCCGTGATTCGTCTGGGGCAGTTCTGTGTGTCCGCTATGACCGCCAGATCCAGGTCTGGGTGACGTCTGTTGCGGATGCATGCCGTGGGGGTGTGAGCCCACGTGACCGCCGCCCGGCGCGCTGGACACCGGGGGCAGAGACGTCTGCGGCGGCGGCTGGTGCAGGATGGGAGGCTTCATCTCTGGCTCCAGCATCATCATCTTGGAGGAGCGGTAGGCGTCCCTCGGGTCGAAGCTTGGGTAGAAAATTTTGAGGCCGTACGTGGATCAACTACAAGAAAAAAATTTAAAAGGAATACCTTTTATGAATCGAGTTTTTTGGGGTGGTGGGCGATGTTAGTAGCCACTCATATATCGAGTTGTTAGTGGGTGATATATGAGAAATTTGGACAAACTGGTGTCCGGAGGTGGAAAGACGTTGTCGAGGTGTTAGTTGTTAGTCCGTTAACTTGGACTGTTGCCGTCAGTGGTTGGCTGGACGGGAAGAAATGGCGAGACAAGCTTGTCTGAAGGACACAATCTACACTTGAAAAGGGAAACTGCTCGATTGGGTTGCACTGGGCCTACAAAGAAGTGGCTATATCAAGGGAAGTGGAGAAGAACGTTGTGTAGTAATTAAAGAACACGACAAGCTGCTGATTCAAAATTTGCTCAGAGTTACACAGAATTTACTCAGCAGACGTCGTGATGTGACGTCAGCACTTCTTGCGTACACGTGTACACAAGAAGAGAAGAGATCATGTGACAGCGGGCCACACGACAGAATAACCGGATATATTTCTCCTCATGCTACACAAGGCAAAAAATACTCCGAGCAAGATGGCGAGCCAGTAGTTTATACTCCGATATGTCCAGACAAAGCAAGCCTGTTGGTGGGTTAGTATGCTAGGTGAGTAAGTGAGAAAAGTCCATATGAAGCAAATGGGTGTCTCCCGGTCCGTTGTTGACAGATCGTCCAGGAAGAGTATTAGAAGACCTTGAGGTTTCTGGTGAGTGGGTTAGCGGTGGCAACTACGGGTTAGGAGAACTACAAGAATGATGGCGTCAAATCCTCACTCTGCAAGTAAAAATAGAAAAGGAAGAATGTAAGTTTGGTGTCAGCATGAAAGAGATTAACAGGATATAAGTTAAACACACATTTATCATTTTTTTCTTTAAAAGTTGAAGGTTGGAAACAATAACAACAACAAAAAAAACAACAATCCCAATCACATCAAAGATGAAATATGGCGCTCATGTGACCATATGCAGTTGTGAGCGCCGTAAAACCCTCTACTATAAATATAGAAGATGAAATAAATGCTATCTTAGTTGTGTTTGCACATATAAACAGTAGCGTTCACACTGAAGGAAAAACTGCGACAATCATCGAAAACTTCTGCCGGGTTACTAACGTATCATTTACAGCAAAGCTTCTATGCTTAGTGCTCCAAAAGTTCTGATAGTTTTAGAATTTTGAGTATTGTGTTACCGTGGTTAATTTTAGACTTTTCCCCAACTAAAGATGCAGAGCACTATAAGAAAATGAGGGAAAATACTATTTGTCATACAACCAGAAATAGATCTCCAGATGCAAACTTCTAAACAAAAATGTTATACTTATTGCAATCATGTCTACATCGTGCAAAACAGGAGGCTGTATATAAAGGGGTTTAAAAGAACCTACACAATCTGATCTTATGTTCTACAAACAAACGAAAAATAATATAAAACAAGGAACACGTAAAGTTGAAAAAAACAAAAATACGTTTGTGCCATAAGCCCACATATTCTAGATCTAGAAACCCCTGAACAAACCAAAAACCCCTTCAGCAGGTAAAAAAAATCACAATTTTTTTTTGTAAAACAAGGAACAATAAAGGTTTTAAAAAAATCCCCAAGCCACCAGTAAAGGGAGCACCATCTCCAAGGAGCGAAACGATGATGACGTTTTCCCCGGTCACGTAAATAATTCTTCCTCTGTCAGCTCTGATAACCATCGCAGCATCACCGATGCTGTTCTTTGCTACCATGTTTAATGCATTGGCGGGCGCCGCCATTTTACAAGGTGACCATTCAATATTCACAACTTCTCTCTGGCGTGAACGAGTGTCGTGCGTCACCATTCATGATTGATAACACAGTGGCCCCCGTACCACGCCTGTTAGACTACTTGTCCGTACGCACTTGAGTGTGTGTAGAGGGGTGCGTGTTTGTACGTGTGTGTGTGTATGTGTGTGTGTGTGTGTGTGTGTATGTGTTGGTGTGTGTGTGTGTATGTGTTGGTGTGTG
>NW_004797337.1:112275-113460 GCF_000002075.1 Aplysia californica | reverse complement strand
TATTATTGCTGTTGTTGTTGTGTTGTTGTTGTTGTTGTTGTTGCTGTAGTTGTCATTGCTATTGTTGTTGTTGCTGATATTTTTCCTATTTTCAAAAAAGTAGTTTACACCACCCCATTGAAGCAATCGAAATGAATCATTCAGGAGGCGGGCTTCAGCCCTGTCTGAGACAGCTAACCCGAGCTGAGAGGGAAATAACGTCCCAGCAGAAAGACAAAGATACGTGTACCCAATAAAAATTCTAACTATAATATTATGGGATTTGAATTCAAGTTATAGTGTGCAAAGGTAAGGCGTCTCTCCACCACACCACAGACACATATTGCGCTCATATGACCTTAGCAGTTGCGAGCGCTGTAAAACCTTATACTATACTATACTAGACACATATTGATTGAGTAGATGTTTTACGGCACTATCGACTCAATTTTGGTCTTTTAAGCGCCAACGGGTTTCACCGCAACAAAATGAGACGTGACCACAGACACTGGTATTGTAATTTTTCCGAAATGATCGTTTAATTCGAAGAAAAGGTTAAGAGAAGCACGTCGACACAATAATGATCGTTAAGTAGAGGAGAAAAGGAGGCCAGACAAAGGGAAAAACAAAAGGAGGATAACAACAAAAAAAAAAAGAACTGGGCCTGCCAGTGGCTCGCATTGCAATTTTATTTCTTTGGGTTTTTTAAAAATAGTTCTAGTTTTACGGCACTTGCAACACAAATAGGTCATAATATAAGGGTTGAATATTAGAGAATTACAAGACAGAAATTAACATCGAAGAGAAGGGGGACAGATACGTACGTCAGCTTGTGTTTGACAGGAAAGAATGAGAGAAAACCACATACGAGTATCCGCCAACCCGGCCTCCAACGAGTTTTAAAAAAAAAGAAGATAAATGAAATTTCAATTATCTCTTTAAATGAGAGAGAATGGCATGGGCGCGGTAATTGTTATTTAATGCGGGGAATAAGCAAAGTCAGACAGACAGTAAACATCACAAAGATGGCTCTCAAGCAGCACCCATCAGCGCTGTCCTCGAGAGGCAAGATTTATATAAGAAATAAGAATAAGAATATACCTAAAAATACACATAGAAAGAAAGGGGACATTGTGAAGGGAATGTAGAAGGAGACGTGAGCACAAGAAAGAGAAAGCTAAGGACAGAACGAGAGAGAGAGAGAGA
>NW_004797337.1:109430-111423 GCF_000002075.1 Aplysia californica | reverse complement strand
TAATAGGAGAGATAAGCAAAATAGATATTCTTTTTTTTTTTAAAGAAGGAGCGAACTACACCAGGGCGTCCGCCAACGACCTACTATAAATAGAGAAGACAAAACAAAAAAAAAAGAAAGTAAAGATATAAAGAACAAATATTATGCCCAGATAAAACAATCACGATTATCTCCAGAAGATTCCTCGCCGGGGGCAGGCAACCCAGACCATAACGCCAGACTAAATCATGTGGAGCAAGTCAGCCCGGGTATGTGGCTATGTATGGTGTTATTATCTAAAACCCTCCAAGTTCTGCAAAGCAAACACAGCTAATCAAAATACGTGTCGGAACGGCGAAAAGAAGAAGGTTGAGATTGAATCGGGAAAATATTTTATAACGGGCAAGATACCCGTCCCTTTTCTCTTTTATTCGATTTTTTTTTCAGAGATGTGTTATTTTATAAACAGAAAGCTAGTATAAATGAAAAATCAATTCATCAAGAAAATATTTGAATTAACACAAGCAGACAAAGAAAATAACAGCAATATATATGGAAATCAGTTAAATGTGTAGGCCTACGTTTCTCTTGTAGCGTTATGAAAAAATAAAGTAAATACTTTTACGCCGTCTAATAATTTTGTCATTACATTGTGTGTAGCGATAACAGGCTAACGGCATCAGGTGATCCTACAAAGTGTCAATCCCATCATGTTTTCCCAGGTACGACGAGTTTTGATTTCCTTCCTTTGCGTTAATGGTACATTGTATAAGATAATTTGGGAATAAAACAGTTATACATGTATTGGCAGTGGGAACGCCATTTAGAATTGATATACAGAAATAGAAGAAGAGAAAAGAAGTAGTACCTTCCATTTCATTTTGTGCACTCAAATCACTCGTTAAGCATGCAGTATTGACATTGTTTTTGATTGTATGGGCTACAGGGTATCGTCAGTACTACTGCTACTATAATCACTACCCTTATCGTTATAATTACAGCTGTCACTACAACTATTACGCCTCCAAGTCGTCCTCCTCTTCCTATAACTACGACTACAATCACTACTTCAACTACTGCTGCTGTTGCTGCTGCTGCTGCTGTTACTACTACAACTATTTTTACTTCTACTCCACTTCCTCTTACGACTTCTACCACCAATTCTATTACACCTTACACGTACACTTGTACTCCTACAACTACCACAGTGCGTCGTCACATCACTGTAAGTGCAAAACATTATATATATATATATTTATTTATTTATTTATATATATATATATATATATACACACTCACATTCACACACGGACGCATACATATTTTTTGTATGTATTAGGACATATGAAGTGGGGGGGGGTTTTCAGTGAGAGATTTACGGTATTTGCAGCACAAATAAATCATAATTTAAGTGCCAAAGATTAAAGGTGTGAACCAGGCAGAATTGTACAAAGAAAAGAAGGTGGGAAAATAAAGTCGGCAGATTGTTCGGAAAGAAGGAGCAAATCACATTCGCACCATAGCGGCGCCCATCAACCATACACATTATTATTATTATTATACTATAGGCCTACACGATATATATATATATTATTATATATACATTCATACGGTGAAGAGATCAAGTGGAAAAAAACCCACGGCAAATCGGTGTTCCGTGAGGCGTTCACACGCACAGTACAGGTTTACAAAGTATAGTAGGTTCGATATAATACGTACGGTTCAGCACTATCGGCAATCACTGATGAAGTCAACACGAAGATTGGAAAAAAAAAGGGGGGAGGCTGCGGGGTGGGAGGAGATCGATGTGGGTACTAACGACACAGTCGTGTAGTTGGGCTATTGTTTTAGTGCTTTGTGGTAATCTTGGGCGTGTTGCTATTGTTGTTGAAGATGTTATCGTTTTTGGTTTTGCTGTTATCGTTGTATCGCAAATCGAAAGTATGATATATTATGTGTCAAAGCTTCGAAATGCAACTTGAGAGCAGCATGACAAAAATATAATAATAGTAAT
>NW_004797337.1:97056-106552 GCF_000002075.1 Aplysia californica | reverse complement strand
ACCTATTTGTAACCAACCCAGAATAGCACAAATCAAAATACGGAAATTAAAACTCATGAAATCGTCTCCATGCGTGCAGGCAAAAGGAAACGTTTGCTGCACTTTCACTTCCTCTCATTCAAGCAGTCATTTCATCTCGAGCAAATATAGCAACGCCAATTCCGTGTAGCTATAAAAAGAGTGAGAAGAAACAACTTATAGTAACTGATTTTGTTTGTCTGTTTGTCTGTATACTAGTTTATTTGTTGGAGTAAAGTTAATTAGACGGATACTTTCGGGTAGGTATTGAGAGATATTTTTGTAATATTACTAACATGATTCATGAATGACAAAACAAAATTATACGCATGTTTCCAGCTCCTCACATTCGCTGACACGTGAGGGGAGTATATGCCCAAAATAGTCCTGTGTTAATAAATACATTTGGGGTCTTTGGATTTTATTTTTGTCATTGTGTGTTTGTGTGTTTACTTTCTACTTCGGTACGTGCGTGTCTGTGGGGTTTTTTTTTTGGTAGTTCGTGTTGCTTTGTTTGTTTGTTTTTGTTGTTTGTCGTTCGGGTTGAGGGGAGGGGGGAGGGGGTGCATTCATCTGATTTATATTACAATAAATCAAACATGTGCTGCCTTCTATTTTTAAAAGAAATAAATGTGTACAAGGGAGGAAGAAGAAGAATAGTCAAGTACACACGAGGGAAATTAACGGTAGCAAAAAAAAGCAAAAAAAAAAGTAATGGAATAAACACAAAAAGAACAACAAAAAACTAAAAACAAGGCAAAATTAGATTTCGAAATGTAAAATTGTAACTGTAGACGTTGTATTTACCTTCAATTTTTTATTATTTTTCTTTTAGTAAAGAGAAGCACATAGACACAAAAATGGTCATTTGGTGCTGGGGAAAAGTAAAACACACCCACAGAAACAACAGAAGGAAAATAAAGAAGTAGAACCTACCAAAGGCGACCTCCAACCTCCCGATACATCCCCATCTGCACAATTTCCGAATATAAGGACGTAAAAGAAATGCATTAGACCAAAAGCAACAGTCAAGTCGCTAACGCATAAAAAAAAAAATCAGCGTCGCAAGTTTGACATTTCTGTGTGTTGAAATGATACTTTTTTACGTAGGTGTTTTTACCCCCGAAACGACACGATTTAGGTTATTTAGATGGCGGCCAGGTGATGATAAAATTTTAGTTGGGAGTAAAGAGAAGAGCGTGTCGACGCAATGACCTTTTAGATTATATGGAAAAACTAAGACAGAAACGCCACAACAGGGAAGAGAAGAAAAAGAAATATGAATTACAACACGTGGCACCCTCCAACCGTCACCCCTGGGTTACATTTATAATACGTGTAATATGAAATAAAAGTGTTCTTCGCCCCTAACAAAACAATTTATTAGCTCGCGCAAATATTGTAACCTTAATGTGCAGTTGCGAGCGCCCTAAAACACTTACTAAAATAAACAATTTAGCTCATAATGTAAAAGTGTGCTGCCTTTACCCTGCCAGTCAGAGATAACCCCAGGTATAGAGGGACACAACGTCACAGTAGAAAAAAAAATTAACGTTGATACGCTATGAAAAATACTCAATATCCTCCACAAAACCAGTGATGAAAGACCCGCACATGTAAGTTACATACAACAGTTGAGAGCCTTGAGTGCACAGCGATAACCGCCTAAGACAGACAGGAATAGTAAGAATAATTATAACAATTAGCAACCAAAGACATTGATTACAAACATTTACATCCAGATTTTCGAGAATCGCAAAAAATAGTAAAATACAAGAAATAATACAGCAAAAAAAGCAGAAAGAGCCAGTACCCTCCTACAACCTATTCAACTAAATCAAAGAATTAGTATTACATTTTGACTTTCTGAGGTTTTGAGTATTGTTTTACGGCTTTATCGACACAATATCATTTGGTCACAGTAAGACATATCATATTTGTCGAGTAGCTGATGTATATTGGGCGATCAGTGAAACGTGCAGAGACAAACACAGTGACAAATACTACTCATAAAAACTAATAATGACAATATTAATAACGATGCTGCTGGAGGCAGACGAGACGCATACAACAAACGGTATCATTATCGGAGTGAGTCGGCTATAACCGCGAGAAAACCGTGACTCCGTAACCAAAACACATTGATTGTTAATAAATTAGCCGCCAAAGATATTGATTGCAAATAAATTACCAGCCAAAGACATTGATTACAGACAATTACAACAGGTGTGTGTGTGTGCGGCTATGCAGCAGCGGTCGGGTGGAGTGGCAGAAAACACAGGGTCGACGCCAGGCTTTTTATCGGGGTGAGGCGCAGGCTAGGGCGGTATCGGGTGTCCACAGCATCACGTAGTGTGAGAAGAGAATTATGTTGTTTTTTTTTTAAATTGTTGTTCTCTCTCTCTCTCTCTCTCTCTCTCTCTCTCTCTCTCTCTCTCTCTCTCTCTCTCTCTCTCTCTCTCTCCTATTTTTTTCTACCCATCCATCCACCCTTCAACCTATATGTATGTGTACATGTATTCCTTGCGTATGTTTCACACTATTCATTCCGCGTGAGCTGTGAAGTGTGAACTCTCAAAGTATGAGCTGTGAAGTGTGAGCTCTCAAAGAGTGAGCTCTGTGACAAGTAGCATGTCAATGTGGCAGGAGAGCTTGTTGAAAACTGCTCTGAATCCACAACAGTTTCTCAAGACTTTCAAGCTCATTGTTTGTTTATTGCATGCGTGTGCAATTATAGAAAATTAATATGTGTATAGGAATATAACTTTACTGTTTTCGCACTATGTATTTTTCCAACAGTTGTATTATCTGGATAACAAGGGACTTAAATATCTCAAAATCTAATATATTTTTCATCTGATTGAAAAGAGGTAGATGAAAGCGAATAGTGTACAGGGTGGTCAGAAAAATGGATGTGGTTTATAGCTTTGATCTGTTATTGCTTGCTTATTGGTATTAATCACGCACACATTGTGGGCGGGTGAGAGAGGGGGGGGGGGGGTAAGTTCTGTTTTTGTTTATGATGTAGTCTGTGCTGTTGTTTTTGTTAAAAGTTGTTATGAATTTTCTTCTTTTATAATAAAATATATTTTCTCTTCCTGGTTGCTGCGAGAAGGATAAGCCAGATAAAAGGCGGGTAAAAACATATACATATATCTGTTTTAAAATTATTTTGATTCATATAATGAAAAATGATAATTCTGCCGGTATCAAAGATTTTTTACGTCACTTTTACTTTCCCGATCCTGTTGCCATCTGGGTTCTAACAACTCGGCCTAATTCATTGTTTTGTTGATTTTAGAAATTTGCCTTTGAATTAGGCAGAGTTGTTAGAACCCAGATGGCAACAGGATCGGAAAAGTTGAGGGAATGCCCATGCATGCGTACAGTACAGTATCTAGTAGACCAGCTCCAAACTTGTCAGAACCCGCGCACCCCCTACAGGCATGACGCCAAGTGTCTGAGCTTGGAGCGGAGGGTTGAAGATAGAAAAACAGACGAACTTAACTATTGTCAGCATTTCTGTGTTGTTGTTTTTTCGTTAGTTTTGTTTTAATTTGCTTGATTTGTTTGTTTGCTTGTTCGTTTGTTTGCTTGTTTTTATGTTTTTGTTATGTTGTTTTTTTCGTGAAAATTCTTTTTTGAACAAAGAGACGTACATCAAGACAGTAGTGGTCATTTATTGGTGGTGAGCAGTAAGACGGAAAGGAAAGAAAGAAAGACAGAAATAATTGAAGGACAGAAAAGAATTAGGACCTACCGGTAGCGCCCTCTAACCATCCATATTGTTAGATGTAAAGAAAAGTAAATCTAACGAGCTTATTACATACACACACACAAACGCGCGCGCGCACGCACGCACGCACACACACACACACACACACGCGCGCACACACACACTCAGACGCACAGACACACTCAGACACACACACATACGTACACACACACATACACACATCTATTATTTGAATAATAATAATAGCACATGTATGTATACCCACTTGGATCTAGAAGAGTGAAGGGTGCATACAAGTACAAAGTACACATTTTTATCACACGCACAAATGGAAAGAAGGGAAGCAAAATATGAATTAATGGGACAGAAACAAACAATCAAAGAAATATGTAAGCACACAAACAAACAAACAAACAAACAAACAAACAAACACACAAACAAATAAATATAAATCACAGAGGTGTGCAGGACTCTCGCGGAGACCACCTGTGTAGTCCAATACAATAGTCCGTGGCTGTGCCGAGTAAAGGTAGATCAGGCGCTCTTAGATAGGGAAGTAACTTAAAAGTAACTTTACTAACAGAAACGTATTCTTAAGAGAAAATACTACGTACCCGTTAATCTGTATAATCTTTCTATATCTTCATTGTAAGCCAAGATAATATTTTCGAGCCCGTCGACACGATTTAAATTAAATTTAGGAGACGAGTATATTCATACCTTCTTGTTTCTTCACTAAATCATTATAAAACATGTTACAACAGTGGTAGAATTTACAAGACTATCGTTACTTATTGGTACATTACTTCTATAACCCTGCATATATTTCTTAAGATAATTATGACAGGATGAGCAGTTACCTCATTATAGTATTCTACTAGGTTGCCAATCTGCTCACGTCTATCGGAGAAAGAGGTTAAAATCAGTAAGAGTCGTAAATCACCGTATTAACTTTCTTGTGTGTGTTGTTGTTGTTGTTGTTGTTGTTGTTGCTCCTGTTTTTGTTTGTTTATTTTTGTTTTTGTACTACTTTGGGTTTATTTTTTAAAACCAGGAACAACACACCTGAGCATGACATGATGGTTCAACCTGTCAAAGCCCGTGATAGCGTCACAAGCATGCCTCTGTCATTGAAGTAACTGTAGATGTTTTCCGCCCTAATTAACACAATTTAGAACAAGCCAACCCGCAACTAATCATTAACATGCACTGTGTAAACGGACACTCAGCGTAGAAATCATAATGTTCTAATTTTATGACAAGCAAAAACCTGAGATAATGTTTACGCTTTACACGCACTGGCAACATCATGGTAATCAAGAAATTAGAGAGAGAGAGAGAGAGAGAGAGAGAGAGAGAGAGAGAGAGAGAGAGAGAGAGAGAGAGAGAGAGAGAGAGAGAGAGAGAGAGAGACATAGAGACATAGAGACATAGAGACAGAGCCAGAGAGTCAGAATAAGAAAAAAAGAGAAATATAAAGAGCACAAAAAAATGAGGAGAAAGAGAAAAAGAGAAAGAGAAAGAGTGAGAGAGAGAAAGAGGTGGTTGGTTGAGGGAGACTTGACGCTTGAAATAAAAATATTGATCCTGCATTTTTGATCTCATTAAACCTAGATCTATATGATAAATCACTTAATTCACAATGTCGAGTCATCACACTTTCTACCATTTCATAATTATAATTATTACTGAGCTTTTTAGCCTCGAACTTTCAAGAATTGTTCTTTCTTCGGAACCTATATAATATTGACAGTAAAAGAGTATAATAATTCTGGAATGGTTGCTTATTTTATGAGATGGATGTCGATACGATATTTCAAAATTGCCTCTCTATATGATCGGTCTCTGCCTCTCTGTCTCTCAGTCTCTCTCTCTCTCTCTCTGTCTCTCTCTCTCTCTGTATCTCTGTCTCTCTCTCTCCCTTTCAAACACACACACACACACACACACACACACACACACACACACACACACACACACACACACACACACAGACGTGGGCGTTTCCACAAAGAAAAACGCTAATACTATTGCATGCACACTATCAAGTCATCATCGTGCATAGAAAGGGAAAAACGAAGAGACGTGTGTTAATTAACACGTCAGTAAAAAAAAAAAAAAAAGAAAAGAAAAGATAAAGGAAAACAGGCAAGGTATTATTTGAATTCAAAATTACAACAAAAATAAAATGAAAGTCAATCAGTCCACGTACGGTCAACAGGCAGATCCCTGCTTATTTCTTTTTCTTTTAATAAAGGTGTTTTTACGCCCCTATCAATATAATTTAGATAATTTCAGAGGTGGGCTTCGACCCTGCTGCTAGGACCCACCCGGGCTGGAAGGAATAGGATGTCCCGGGACCCAACGTCTCAGCTGAGAGAGACTTAGAATCTCGATAACAATTCTCCTCACATGGGAATCGAACTCGGTCTCTCTGCATGCGACAGCGAAGTGCCTAACCGCTACACGACATATTCTAGCGATCCATGCTAGAGTTCAGATAGATCTATATTAATAATACTGTGATGATTTGGTCCCCTTCATAGTTTGGGGAAACCAAGTCGCATAATATTTAATTTTAGTGGGTTGGCATCAAGGCACTTATTTTAAACATTTTTACAAGAAAACACTCAATTTCTTCTAGATATTTCGTTTTGGGGTATTTTTGTGTGGTTTTATTTATTGTTCAACATAGTAACTAGACTATTTCTTCCTTTTTGCATTCAAGGCGTAATGGCAAAATACCCGTCCATCATGTTGTTAATGTTTTGGATCTTTCAAATATTTTTTTAAAAAATACCCTACCCCCGTCCCAACTGGCTATTTCTTTAGCTAACTCGTCGTCTCAATACTAATCTAGACTTTACGATTCCCCATTGAGTGTTAGCGGTAACGTTACACCCGTAGACAAGGGATAACTAGAATCTAGAGGGGGTGAAGGGTAGGGGTGACATTGATACCTTCTTAGTTACAGAAAACATCTGACGGAAATGCATTTGTGTGAATCATAACAAAGCAAGTTTAAAGCGTAGGGTTGGGGTGGGGGCATGTTTCATTGTAAAGCTCGGGGGCGGATTTTTAAAAAAGTTTTGAAAAGATCGTTGTTGAAAGAAAGTTTAAACTTGCAGTAGAGTTCCAGAGAACAAATTCATTGAAAAGAACAAAGGCTACAGACATCGGAGCGATACTTACAGAATTTTCCTGGGATCCACTATGTTGCAAAGGAATAAATTTACAATACGAGCAAGTTTTGAACTTTTAAACCGCCATTCAACAATGCACAATATCTTTCTTTCTTACGCTGAAGTTATCTCACAACGACAGTTGATCGTAATAATAAAACTACTACTCTATCGTCGTCCTTGTCGTCGTCGTCGTTGTTGGCGTGGTCACAGTGGGGTGACAATAACAACAACAGTCAATGTGACCAGTTTCAATGTCAAGCTGAGAAGTTTCGCGTTTCACATTCACGAGTCGCCTAAAGGCAGCTGGACTGGGGCATCGACGGAGAGACACAGAGAGAGGGAGAGAGAGAGAGACAGGTGTGTTGTGAAACATGGACGCCGGGTCGCCTTCCCCCAGAGGAAAAGAAAGAAACAAGAGGCCTGCGTGGGACAAGGGAAAGGGGGGAAAAGGCAGTCGCAAGAAACTCACATGTTCGTGTGTCCGGTGGGTTACAGAAATGAATGAAAACTACTCACTACACTTAAACATTAACGTTACGGCGGTGAGTGTGAGTGTGTATGTGTGTTTGTGTAAAGTGGGGCTTTTAAAAATTTTTGTTTTTGTTAGTCAACAAAATGACCATTCTGTCAGCCCTGACATCATTCAGAGTTTGCAACACGAATAGAGAAATCTACTTTTTTCCTTTTAAAAAATGTGAATGAAAATATCTGACAGGTCCTGCCTCGAAGTTTGTAGAGTCGAAAAGTTTTTTTAAACTTTTGGTACAGTACGTAATATTTGGGACAAACTCTGAAAAGACACGGGTTTTTGGTCTTTAGACGGTTGTGACTGATATTTGGCTGGTACATGTATATTGTAAAAACACACGGGTAGAAAGACGTGACTTATACTAGTGCTAAAACGTTTTGCGTGTACATGTATAGAATATAACAACAAAAGGGGAGGGGGGGGGGACGAAAAAAAGGGGAGAGGAGAGAGAAGGGTGTGATTGTGAGTGAGAGATAGGGAGGGAGATAGAATCTAGATAGTGAAAGAGAGAGAAGGAAACAGATGGGACATATATATATACATATATTATAGAAAGACAAGCATAGAGAATAAACGTAGCCTACTATGATATTTGAAAAGGAATGATTATGGACACGACATTTTACTGAATTAATCCTAGCAACGAGACTTAAAATCATTCTAATCAATTGTCGTTTACGCCAGTTTCATTGAGAAAAAAAAAGGAAAAAAGAACAATCCGAGGACCGCAAGCAAAATCGTTGACTTAAGCTCTAACATTATCAAGACAGCAGGTATAATAATATCATCAATGTTACAGCATTATCACACCACCGCTGTTAGACGGCATCAAATACAAACAATAACAAAGTATAACAACTTGTACAAACTGTTGATCGAGATCCAAAAGTGTCCACAGAAGTTACCATAAAACGATAAGCGGCAACAGAAGAGTACAATCCAGGTTCAGAATAAGAAAAACTTACTGTAGATTCGGATTACGAAAAACGAAATGAAAAGTGCGCCAGGTAAAATATAACAAGAATTAAACACACACTGTTTTGAAATCAGACAATATGAACATTTATAAAGATAATAAGTGCCGAAGATGTATAAAGGTGTTATTGTAACCGATTAATATAGTTGGCGAATAATGAAGCAAAAGTTAGTTGTTCTAAGTTTTAGGAATAGCGACTCACATAACAAGTTGGTTTCACAAACTCAACAAAGTACTCCGTGCTTGATAAAGACTAGCACAAGAATGCAGATGGAAATAAAAAGGTAAAAAGCGAAAAAGGCTCACTGTATAATCTCGTGTTTCTGTGCCTCTCAATAGTTCTTTTCTCTGCGCACTGCTCGCAATGTGTAGATAAAATGATAAATCTTTAGGAGCATTCACTACCAAATCTATGCCTCCCTTCTTCTCTCGCCACTTTCCTATTCAATGTCTAATATGCTTTACCGGACTTTGTATTATCGATTGTGACTGGTCCAATGGACGCCTCCTCGACCAATGAAATCGCCGCGCTCGGTACACTGGCGCTAAAACGAGAGGACGGTTGCGCGCGTTTCGCGACAATGGTGGATGACGTCGGGACTGCCAACTAGAAGTCCCCGTTGAATGTTGGGGGCGGGTCCTAGCTCTGAGGGGCCGTCTCATACTCTTCGCTTCACTGAGTAGTAAGGACAGACGAGTGGGGAAATGAGGACTTGGAGAGGGAGGGGAAAAAAGAGGGGCAAAAAGAAAATGCGGGGAATTGAGGAAGGAGCGCAGGAGGGGTGGAGTGGGGGAGGGGTGGGGTGGGGGATATCGAGAAATGGAAGAAGGAGGGAGTAAACATTGGAAGTATAGAGGGAGATCTGAAGAATTAGAATATTATGGATGGAGAGAAAGATAGTACATACACACATGAACACACGCATAGATACATGTACATATTAGATCTATAATAATTATATACACACAGTCTTGAATACTGAAATACGTGTATCAATATCAGAGAGAGAGAGAGAGAGAGAGAGAGAGAGAGAGAGAGAGAGAGAGAGAGA
>NW_004797337.1:88779-94662 GCF_000002075.1 Aplysia californica | reverse complement strand
ATCTATCTATCTATCTATCTATCTATCTATCTATCTATCTATCTATCTATCTATCCTTCTGTTTTTCAGTTGGATTCTTTAATGAAGCTACAAAATTGCTATTGATTGTAACTGTAATTATCAATATTCATTCATTATTCCTTACTTCAACAGCGCCCGTTTGGCTGGCCACTTCATTCCAATCAACAGGGTTCAACGTCCAAAGAAAAAGATATATATCAAGACGATTATTCTGACTCTAACCCAACACATAGGCAAACTGAAATTTTATATAAAGTGACCTCGTAGTCAGTCGACGACAATTAGATCATTTGGAAGTGTGCTGACAAAATGAGTTACTTCTCAGATTTTAGACAGAGGCAAAAAGAAACATCAAATTTATAGGTTGAAGTTTTACAATTTATCAGTATGAAATGATAAAAGACAGTTAAACTTGAAGAGAATGGCATTGGTTTAGAGTCTACAAATATGACCCTTGTGTTGAGTTTTGGCAGATATCTCCATTCACGGATTGCGAGAAGTAACTCATTTTGTTAGCACGCCTCACATTTAGGAGTTAGGCTTCCTTCCTTGTCTGTCAAGACCGACCTGGGATGAAAATGATACAACAATCCAGAGGAAAAAGCGAGATACGCGATAAAAATCCTCCCCACTTGGTAATTGAACTCTGGTCTCCTGCGTGCAACAGCAAAGCGTCTAACTAACCGTAACACTCCAAGAGGCGGTGGTTAGTTTGGTAGGTGCCGTGCTACAACATGGATCTGAAGACCACGGTTTGAGCCCCCTAATTTGACAATCGTCAACTGTTCCTATCAACTTCGCAACGCTGTGGCAGCTGATCATAACAATTAATTATTGTTAACAGCCGGGTGTGAGGCAAACTGTGATTATGATTATGTGTGTGTGTGTGTGTGTGTGTGTGTGTGTGTGTGTGTGTGTGTGTGTGTATGTGTGTGGGCGACCTGCAACACCAACATGACGATAAACAAACCCACAAGTCAATAAAGAACCAATAGAGGAACTGTGAGAAACGAAGGAGCAACTCTACATACAACAACAACAAGGATGAAAACAACAACAACAACAACAACAACAACAACAACAACAGGGATAACAGTAACTAGTATTGCTTGTCATTTTGTAATAGGAAACACTATTATAACTATAGTGATCAATACATGTCTGTGTATGTACTAATATAATGATGATCATTATAATAATGACAGTAGGCACCGTAACAGTAATAATTAACAATAATAACAATAATAACAATAACAATAATAACAATAATAATAATAATAATAATAATAATAATAATAATAATAATAATAATAATAATAACAATAATAATAATAATAATAATAATAATGATAATAATAATAATAATAATAATAATAATAATAATAATAATAATAATAATAATAATAATAATAATAATAATAATAATAATAATAATAATAATAATAATAATAATAATAATAATATTGGTTAGTAGAAAAAAAATGCTACTAAAAATAATATGATAGTAATGACAAATGATAGGCCTATTAATCTTTGTAGATAATAATATAATATTTGTAGTGATGTGAAATAAACGAATAAATACATAAATAAACAATAACATAGAGAAATAAATAAATAAGTAAATAAATAAATGAATAAATAAATAAATAAAAAATAATAAATAAATACTAGGGTAAACTGAAATTAGCGACAACAAAAACAATTTCAAGACAATATCGATAGAAAATAGATAAATAAAATAAAATAAAACAAAAGCAAACAGCAATAATGATTATCATCATAACGACAAAAGTGGGGTACAAACGATCAAGAACACTTAATTAACAGAAAAGACGTCTTTTGAAATCTGAAACCACCCTACAAAAACAACTCCCTCGTACTTGTCTTGTTGCCGTTAGTTTCCCACCTCCGCATCCCCGCTAAGACAGACTTTGTTATGGCTGCAACTACTCTCAAGACAGATAAATAGAATACCCAAAAAGGACCGGCGGCATAATATTTTTGAAAAGCTTACTGCTAAAATTACCAGTACTTTTGAGGAGCTTACCGCTAAAACTACTAGTTACGGGCTTGATACGGTATTAAAGTTGCTAATTTAAGTTGGGTTATTTTTTTTAGTTACATGTATTATGTCGAAAAAAACTTTGTTTCAATAAGCTACTTTAAAGGTAGTCAGACTCTATTTTCTTTCTTGTCCTCCTTATCCTCCTTTATTACTCCTTTAATTATTTGATTTTACGTTTAATCTTTGGGGTTGCTTTTTTTCGAGGTCTTGAAGTTTTTGTGGTTTTTTTTTTTCTTTTTCCCTGACGTTCTCAGACTTTAAAACTTGTTGAGAAACGTCTTCTGTATTGCTCTCTTCTTCCCTTGCCCCTACACGTGCCTTACCCATCTCTTTTTCACCTCCCTCCCCACACACTCTTTCCCTGTCCCTTCTCTTTGACCCCTTATCTTTCTCTCTCTCTCTCTCTCTCTCTCTCTCTCTCTCTCTCTCTCTCTCTCTCTCTCTCTCTCTCTCTTCTCTCTCTCTCTCTATTTCTCTCTCTCTCTCTATTTCTCTCTCTCTCTATTTCTCTCTCTCTCTCTCTCTCTCTCTCTCTCTCTCCTCCCCTCTCTTTGTCTACCCCCATTCTCTCTTCCCCCCCCCTCTCTCTCTCTCTCTCTCTCTCTCTCTCTCTCTCTCTCTCTCTCTCTCTCTCTCTCTCTCGGGCGATCCAGGCTTGAGAGGCATACAATTTCCCAGCTTGAAAAGCGGGAACAATTGATCAGTTATAAAATTTATCGTTCTTTATGTTATAAGATTAATTGATAGTTGTTGTTTTTTGTGTTTGTTTGTCTCTTTGTTTGTGTAAGTTAACAACGGTATGTAATATATGTAAATAGGCACAATCGGTCGTTTAGTGTAAGGAAAATCTCAGACGGACAGTAACAAACAGGTCGGCCAGGGTCAACCTAAGTTTATATTATATGGACACAACACCAGACAGTCAGAGATACACGATTAAAAAGCAAAACAGCAACAGCAACAACAACAACAACAACAACAACAACAACAACAACAACAACAACAACAACAACAACAACAACAACAACAACAAAAGACCCCCTCCCCCCACAAAAAAAGAAAAACAACAACAAAAAAACAAAAAACAGCAAACCCAAACCCCCTTTCACCAGGGAATCGAACACACTTCTTCTGTATGAGAAGGCGAAACGTCTAACTTCCTCTCCATGGACGGAGGTATTTGCTGACAAATATAATTAGGATAAATGATATCAGTGATATCAATGATGTCACTTCAGTGACAACAACAATACTGATTGATTCAAAGTCAATGATACATGGATACCAATGATACTATTGTCATCAATGATACACATGATACTAGTGATATCCCCCCCCCCCCAAAAAAAAAAACCAAACAAAAGAAAGAAACAAAAACAAACAAACAAACAAGCAAAACCCAACAACAAAACAAAAAAGAATAAATCAAAAATCAAAAACAAGATACAAAACAACCAAAAGTCCAAACCAAAACCAACACGTTTTGATACAGGTACATTAACGTTTAAACTAAGATTAACCATATTACAGCATAGAATCTAGTTTGCGTGAGAGCAAAAATACTATAATATACTAACTCAAAATATAACATGGTCCCAGAGATGCTAATGATACAAATGTTGTGAATTATGCCGATTATACCAAGGGTACCAACAGGCGTTAAGGTTATGAGAAAGGTTGGGTTTTTTTTTAAAGGGTCAACACCATGGTCAACACATATATCATTATTATCTACCGTACAACAGCATCACTAGAGTGACAACTAAAATACTGACTCAAAATATATGATACCAATGATACTACAGTGTGCTCAGTAATACCGATGATACCATAGATACCAAACAACGATATGGTACATGTGGTATCAAAACCGCCGAACACAGATTTATCGCACTGCATGCAGCATAACTAGAGCGACGACTAAACTTGGGAACAAAATATTTGATACCATTTATACGACAGTGGGATCAGTTATACCGATGATACCAAGGATACCCCCTCCCCACTCACACACACACGCGCACGCCCACAAATTTAAAAAGCTCCGTATGGCTCAGGTATTACAACGGTCAAACACATGTATCATTAACCGTACTACAGCATAACTTGAGTGGGGGCTTAAATATTGACTAAAAGTATTTAAAATATATGATACCAAAGATATTACTGAACGATCAGCGATGCCGATGATACCAAAGATATCAGCAGGCGATATGGTACATGTATCATAACGGCCAGTCACACTTTTACAATACAACAGCATCACTAGAATGACTACAATAATACTGTATTGACTCAAAATATAATAATAATGATCTCAGAGATACTGATGATACCAGTGTCTCCAGTAATACACAATAGTGATACAGAAAAACGGCGTAAAGGTATACAGATATAACGATGAAATACTGATTTACCAAACTACACCATTTCTCAAATGAAGACAAAAGTACAGTAAACTGACTCAAAACATTATTATGATACCACCATATTATACCAATGATACTGGTGTGGTCGGCAATGCCATTGATACCAAGGATACCAGCAGTACAGAAATTATAACGGTCAACACAACAGGCATTTGCCGTACAACAGAATCACTAAAGTTAGGACAATAATAATAAACTGACCCAAAATATTATGTAATAACAAATTTATCACAGTACAATGAGTGATGGCAATCGTACTAAGGATACCAGAAATACAAAAAAATTGTCATTGTGCTAAAGGTATCATAGCGGGCAAACACATTTACCTATAACAGAATCACTAGAGTAAGGATAACAATACTGTAATACTGACTCAAAATATCTGATACCAAAGATACTACAGTGTGCTGAGTGATACCAATGGTACTAAGGATACTAGCGATACAAAAAAAGGCGTTATGATGCAGGTATCATAACGGTCAAAACTCACATTTACCGTATAATAGAATCACTAGAGTAAGGACAACAATACTGTCATACTGACTCAAAATATCTGATACCAAAGATTCAACAGTATCATAACGGTCAAAACTTACATTTACCGTACCATATAATAGAATAACTGGAGTAAGGGCAACAATATTGTAACACTGACTCAAAATATCTGATACCAAAGATTCAACAGTATCATAACGGTCAAAACTCACATTTACCGTACACCAGAATGGCGAGAGAGAGGACAACAGTACTATAATACTGACCGTGGCAGAGTGTGAGGTAATCTTCTCCCGTTGTTATCACCAGCACTACTGTCAATATCGCCAGCCACACAATACACTCATAGTTCACGTGCTTTCAACGCTCTGGGATCCGCGTCAACTGAGAATCCGACTCTCTCTCTCTCTCTCTCTCTCTCTCTGACTTTCTCTCTCTCTCTCTCTCTCTCTCTGATTCTCTCTCTAACTCTCTCGGTGTCTCTCTCTCTCTCTCCCTGTGTCTGTGTTAGCACATTGAATAGCTCGCGAGCACTAGTCGTCCACAATAGGGCTCTTGCCACACCGGCGAACCCCCTTTCATAGATGGGATACCCGTCCTCTCAGCCTCTCTGTCTCTCTCTCTTTCTCTCTATGTCTGTCTCTCTGTGTCTCTATCTCTCTCTCTGACGCCCCCTTCCCTCTTTGTTTTTTCTGTCTGTCTGTCTCTCTCTCTCTGTGTCTGTCTCTCAGTCTGTCTGTCTGTCTGTGTGTCTGTCTGTCTCTTTGTCTGTCTCTCTGTCTGTCTCTCTGTATGTTTATATGAGAGCACGGGTGTGTATGTATGTATGTATGTATGTATGTATGTATGTATGTATGTATGTATGTATGT
>NW_004797337.1:80475-87701 GCF_000002075.1 Aplysia californica | reverse complement strand
AACCCCCCCTCCCCTCCCCCCAAAAAAACAAAAACAAAACAAACCCCAACCCAACTGAATCAAACCAGCTTCGAATTGAAACAAACAGAAGAATAGAAAACAAAAGACAATGAAACGTGATCGTGCTGTATTCCATAGGACCGGGGGTATTCAGTGCAGCAACAATCGGACGCCAATAGACGCAGATGACTCTATCTACACCTCAGGGGTGGGTTGAAAAAGCCGTGAAAAACAATGCTTAAATGTGTAGGGACGGGGCCTCCCGGATCAGCTCAATGTTTCACCTGATCTGGGCTAACTAACTACGGGCTTTGTTCAACCGGCCCCTGCATAATGCATAGATGGCTCACAGTACGTTTATATACCTGGACACGCGCGTACAGTTTTTGCTTTTGACTTGCTCACAATCGCCATTCATAATTCAATCACCTCGTCAGTTTCTCTGTGTTTGTACGCCAATGATCTTTTTTTATCGTCACCTAAATAAGGAGTTAGCGGCGAGGCAGCCTCTATTTTTTTTTCTGAAAAAAAAGTGGAGGAAAAATTTGTAATATCACCTGGAAAGCGTCGAAGGACAAAGTAATCCTATTATTTGATCATTGACCATTTCGTTTTTGTGAATTTCCGCTGTTTTGAGTACGTCATTCATAATTAAACCACACTTCCCCTGATCTGCGTTAGCTTTACATTGATTTCCTCCCCGTATACCACTTAAAGAACAAAGACTAAAATCCATCAATTCTCGAAACAAACAAATGTGTAACTATTTGTTGGCCTCCATCGCAAAGTGATCTCAACAAATAGCTCAGACTTTGACGCCTGTTTCAAGAAAGTAATGTTCTGTCCTGGTGTATATATATCTATATGACTAATAGCCTGTTCCTGATATCATTGAATAATTCAGCCACACTTTTTGCGGCTTGTTAGACTAGGCCTGGATTGAGTCTGGTCGTATTCAAAAGAATTGGAAGTAGAAAATGTACGAAAATATATTTTTTTTCACAAGAAGAAAGACTAAAAACAATTGTAAACTGTAGATTGTGCAACTCTTCCTAACACAGACGGTCAATACATAATTATTATGTGCTCACAGCTGGACGAAAAATAATGCGATCAAGTCTCTGCGAAGTTATAATTTATTAATGAGAACCTAGCGAACTCTAGCGTAGTCTCCCAGCTCATAAAAACGTAACGGACAAGACTTCTTGAGCCTTCCCTCCCCCCCTTTCCCATTTTAAAAGATAATTTTAAAGTATTTTCAGTATGACGTCATGGCAGCCCATATGTGACACAAGAGTGGACACCCTGGATGCGTAGTGCGTCACTTAAGATCCGGATTTTAATTTCTTTCCCCCCATTCTTTTTTCTACTTTTTTTTTTGGGGGGTGGGGGGGGGGGGGGGGGGGTAAGGCAAATCTGACTTTTACCGACGTGTCGTGTACACCATTCTGTTTAGGAAGCACGGCTGGGATCATAGATTGGCTGGGATACCAGTGAGGTCCTATTGGGCATCCACAGAAACGTCACCAAAAGACGGTGGAAAACCAGCATCGGTGGTGTAGCTGTTGGTCACTTTTCTCGGCACCTGTATGACCTTATAGTGTTGCAAGTGCCGCAAAACTCTTATTAAAACTAAAGACACTTTTCCTCCGTCGCACGCAGGAGACCCATGTTCGATTCCGGAGTGGGGAGGACTTTTATCGAGTATCTCCGTCTTTCTGAAGGGATGCTGTATCAAAGCCTGCGTTGGCCCTGGCAGACATAGTCGGAAGGCCGCCTGCTAAATGATCTAAATTGTGTCAATAGGGACGTAAAAACCCCTACATGTAAAAAAAAAAGTAAAAAAAAAAACAGGAAGAAAGAAAGAAGATAGGAATTCAACGCCACAACTTAAAATGTTATCTTAAAACTATTTAATTGTTTGATTGATTACGAAGTAAGAGACTGATCACCATTTCGTATGGACGTCGAGAGAGCTAATAGATAGATAGATAGACAGACAGACAGACAGACAGACAGACAGACAGACAGACAGACAGACAGACAGACAGATAGATAGATAGATAGATAGATAGATAGATAGATAGATAGATAGATAGATAGATAGATAGATAGATAGATAGATAGATAGATAGATAGATAGATAGATAGATAGATAGATAGATAGATAGAAATACATACCTATAATCACACACCGGGACAAACAGACAAACTGACAAGAAAATGAGGGGGTGGGATGTCGTGGTGATTGTTGAAAACTGACAGAAAAGTAAAGAGATGCGACAAAACCAAAACCAAAACCAAAACCAAAACAAATGCAAGTGATTATGCCATCTGTTTCGACACAAGACTCGTTTAGCGGCGTTTGCAGCAGCACTTCTCTCGATCACATTAACGTATTAGCCCAGGAATTGATGGATGGTTTTACACTTTCAAGTGGCCTTATTTTTTGCCACTCGGCGACTAGCACGCTTCTCCAACACGATACCGCGAAGCTATTTATCAAGATTTCGTTTTCTTCGATTTCAGCAAATCTCTCTCCCCCTCCCCCCCCCCCCCCCCCCCCCTTCTTTGACCTTCGCTGTAATCCTGATTGCTGTGGTTGTTGTTGACGTTCTGGTTCGTGTTGTTGTTGTAGTTGAGATGTTGTAGTTAGTGGTGTTGTTGTTGTTGTTGTTGTTGTTGTTGTTGTTGTTGTTGTTGTTGTTGTTGTTGTTGTTGATGATGTTGCTGTTGCTGTTGCTGCTGTGGTTGTTTTTGTTGTTGTTGTGGCATTGTTGTTGTTGCTGCTGATGTTGTTGTTGTCGTTGCTGTTGTTGTTGTTGTTAGTTGTGGTGTTAGTAGGGTGGTTGTGGAGTGTTGTTATTGTTGTTTATGTAGTATGAATATTATTGTTGTTGTTGATGGTAATAATGTAGTTGCTATTGTTGTTTTTTGTTGCTGTCGTTATTGTTGTTGCTGCTGCTGTTGTTGTTGTTTTTGTTGTTGGTGTTGTTGTTGTTGTTGTTGTTGTTGTTGTTGCTGATGATGTTGTTGTTGTTGTTGTTGTTGTTGTTGTTAGTTGCGGTTGTAGTATAGTGGTTGTGGAGTGTTGTTGCTATTAGCATAGTTGAAATATCGGTGTTGATTTATTTATTTATTTATTTATTTATTTATTTATTTATTTATTTATTTATTTATTTGGTAGGGGTGGGAGTCATGGGCTGGAGTGCTCCGACTATTAATCGTTTTTTTCTTCAATCCATTATGTTTTACACTTAATGCCGTTTTTGAATATCAATCTTTCGGAGGCACGTATTGTCTTTCCAGACAACAGTTGTAGGAGAAAAGGGTACGCAATCATTTGTTATCGTGCACTGATCGTATCAGATTTCATTCACCAGTTGGTGGGATATATATTTTTTTTAAATATCGCATTGTGGTTGCTGCTTTATATTGGATGTTGCTGTTATCGTCGTCGTCGTTGTCGTAGTCGTCGTCGTAGTTGTTGTTGTTGTTGGTGGTGTTGGTGGCGGTGGTGTTTTTCTGTCTTTAATTGTTTTTTGTTTTTTTTCGTATGCACTTAATTTTTTTCGGTTATTACAGTGTAATGTGATGCACTTTTGACATGTGTGGTTTTGATACCAACAGAGCTGGAGCACGAAGTTGTTTGATTTTATTGACAACTTAACAATGGAAGCTCAGCTTTCCAGGTTTTGAAATGTTTCAATAAGATATTAACGCACTTGCAACACCTTTAGGTCATAGGAGTGCCGGAGACTTGGGGTGTTACTGGAAAGTATCATACACGTACCAAGAAAACAAGGGAGAGACATATGGTCGATGTTTGACAGAAAAAGAAAACCAAACAATACCGTAATAAGTCACCCCCTCCTGCACCCCACTCCAACCTCTTGAAAAAATAATAAAATAAACAAACAAACAAAAAATCCAAAATTGTCCATAAATAAAAAAACGGAAGAAAGAAAAAGTGAGAAAAGTATTTGAAGTTTTTCCAATAAATTTGCTTGGGTTTGTGTATAGGATGTGAGTAGGCCGGCGTATTTGTAAATTTCTAATTGCTGTCACATCGTTTTTAAGGCACTTGCAACACAATTAGGTCAGACAAGTGCTGAAGATTGGGGATGTTACAAGACGTTTGATAGGAAAGAAGGAAGGGGGGGGGGATAAGGACAATTAGATGTTGGATAAGAAAGAAGGAGTGGAGGCAAGGACGGTGTATATTTGATAGAAAGAAGAAGTAGATAAAAGAACGATGGATGATTGACAGGAAACAAAAAAGGATCAAACAACACTAGAACACCCGCCAACCACTAGTCTTATTCAGTCAGCTGTGGTCCTGACGGTTCACTGGACACAGGAGACACGTGTGGAGATTAAAACGTGTTGTTTCCTGCTACCGAGAGGAGCGACGAGGCGGATTAGGATTAGGATGAGCCGGGGGGGATCATAAGCCCCTTTGAGACGGCCCCTCACGGGAAACTCCGCGGAGGTAAGCTTAACCAGGTGGTTGTCCCCAGGTAGACAGACTTACCTACCGATTACGCCTCGGTGGATACACACGGGCAGGGGAGATGATGTGGTTGGTGGGTGTGCTCGCTTGTTGTCTTTTTCTTATCTTTATAATGATAATATGTGGAGGAGTCCCGTTAAACCAAAATAGGTGGGACAGCCCGATTTTTCACGGTTGAACCGACGAGTTTTCGGTTCAGAGAGATTGTTCAATCGGACATAACAAGTGGGACTTTATTTTTAAAAAATGTCGATTTACGTCTGTTTTGGGATCAACCATTTTCATTTTAAGCAGGGTCAACTTTTAAAAACTCACTTCCATTCCGTCTTTATTTTACATTAATTAAAATGACACCGTGTAAGACAACCACCTGACTAAGCGGCGGCTATCCCTCTCGACAATAAATAGATGAATGAATATAAAATTAAAACGAAAAGGAATCATGCAAATTGGTAAAAGTCATTAAAAAGAGGGGAAAAAACACGCATTCCCAGCACGCACAAAAGTACTGTAGTTGTTATGTTGACTGCAACACACACACACACACACACACACACACACACACACACACACACACACACACACACACACACACACACACACACACACACACACACAAACCAAATGGGGAACAGACCACTAATTGTCGTGGCTGTCGTCCTGAGTCCCAGGTCCCAGGTTCCAGGTAACGAGCAAGGTGTGACAATCATCACACCTAGCGGCCCTCCACCGGCAGCAGCACGGGGTTACACACCACTAATCACCAGAGAACACGAGAATGGGGACGAGGGGGGCACGCTCAAAGGCTACTGAATTAACTACACAACGACAACATCAACGACAACACCACTAACAACAGCAGCAACAAAAACAACGGCGACAGCAATATCAACTAAACCTTCAACAAAAGCGTCAGCAACAGCATCAATATCAACAACAACAGCAACACTTTTTACATGACGACCTGATGACTGTTCCCACAACACTTTGGCATTATACAATGTATTAAAATTAGTAATTAACTTCATGATAATAAATATACCCGACACTTCGGACATTCCAGGATGGTTAGATGTCGTGATCAAGAATATCATACCCAACACTTCAGCATTACTACACGATGTGTAGATGACATTACAAAGAATAGTATACCCGACTCGCCGGAGTCACTGAGAAATATCCAGCAGCTGTTTCGCTCTCAACTTAATGTCAGTCTCGCATATTATTATGGTTTAAGCCCCCGCAGACATAATATCTTTAAATCTTTGAGGAGATGTTGCTGCCCTTAAATGAAGAACAAAATCATCAATACTCCTTACATCTCAGAAAAGAAAGAAGTGCGAGTTCTAACTTTAACCCATGACATTATCATATCATGTAGAGTACAATAGGAGAACAAGAACAAGCCTCTAACAATAGAATTTAACAATAAACACTCAAAATGCACAGCTTGAACTGTATTCTCTGGTGCCACGACTGGTTGCTGTCGTTTTAGTTGTTGATGTAATTATAGATGTTGCTGTAATTATACTGGTTTTTGTAGTTGTAGTGGTTGTTGTGACTTATCGCTTAAGTGGTATTTGTAGTTTAAGCTGTTGTTACCGCTGTCACAGTAGTGGTAGTAGTGGTTTTAGTGGCTATTATAACACATCGCTTTCGTGGTAGCTGTGGTTTTAGTTGTGGTTTTAACTTACAGCCTCAGTGGTTACCATAGTTTTATTAGTTATTATCGCTTTAGTGGTTACTGTGGTTTTAGTGGTGATTGTTATAACTTATAGATTTAATTTAGTAGTTTATCAAATGAAAGTGGTTATTGCATGCTACTTTAGTGGTTGTTGTAGTTTTAGTTGTTGTTATCGCTTTAGTGGAAGTTGTAGTTTTAGTTGTTGTCATCGCTTTAGTGGCAGTTGTAGTTCTAGTGGTGCTGGTGTTGGCTGGACGACCTGGGTGTGTGGAAACACCGGGCCCATCGAGTCTGGCCATAACTAGAGGCGGCGGGCGAGCTTTCTGGGCAGAGAGGGTAGCCAAAGTCCCCTCACAGCGCCCCCGGGTAACGCCCATGTCAAAAGCAAGAAAAGCGAGACAACAAAAGCGGTGCAAATTGCCCCAACAATTATCGTTAATTGCGACGCGTAACTCGCGAGGCCAGGTTCTCTTGCTCTCTCTCTCTGTCTCTCTCTCTCTCTCTGTCTACCCCCTCCCTCTTTCTCTCTCTCTCTCTCTCTCTCTCTCTCTCTCTCTCTCTCTCTCTCCCTCCCTCTCCTTTTAATTTTTTCATATCTTGTATGTTACTCTCAAGTAACCCTTCTACTCTTTGGTACTTATATGACATATTTGTGGTGCAAATGCTGTTAAGCTCTTATTACGAACACAACGTTAAACTATGCATCGATATGCCCCACCTGTGTTGCCCAATTTAAATCTTGATTCGACGTCTGGAAAGTGCTGTTTTTGTTCCTTTTGCATCGCATCAGTTGAAATCTCTACTGTCTGCATTCTCCTCCTCCCCCCCCCCCTACCCACGTGCATGGATCTCCTGGCTTTGATCAGAATAATATGCTGCCTGTGTATGCTGAAGCATCGAGCATACGCGTATAAATACACCGCACCGAACACATGTCTGATTTCTTCTTCGAGGCGAAAAGATAAGAGCTGAATGGAAAATATATGTATTTCTCTACCTCCTTTTATTTTCCCTCATCCCTCGTTTTTG
>NW_004797337.1:77240-78472 GCF_000002075.1 Aplysia californica | reverse complement strand
CTCTCCCCCCTCCCCCAAACCCCCCGGGCGAACAAGCGACAACAACACCACCCAACCACCACCTCCTCCCTGTAGTGGTATTAAGAGCAGACGCGTCGTTAGCGCAAGTAGAAGTAGTAGTAGTTGTAGTAGTTGAAGTAGTAATTGCCGCCGTCTAGACTTAAGGGGGTATGACGTCAGAACACACCAGCGTCATCGCAAAGGCTCGGTTGTTTCCCATTGAAGTCTCGAACCCGAGGCTATAACGTCAGGAGCACAATAGGGTTGTTAAAACAACTATTGTTTCGCGTGTGTCAAACGGCTGTGGAAAGCTATCACTTTTTGTGTAACCCACTTAGACACTTTGTTGCGGGCAAATTGAAACATAATGCCCCAACATTACAACAATGACACTCAAATGCACACATGCACATACAAGCACACACACGCACACACGATCACCGTTTGAACTCCGAGAAGCGAGTATGATATTGCGTGAAACCTTTCTCATGTGTTTGTGATTTTCATTTGACCTTGGGAGATATGTTTAATATGAGGTATTTATTGTGATTGTGACCACACCAACTCAGGTCCTAATTTATTAAAACCCAATGTTGAAGTATAACAGTACAGCATCTTGTATCTGTATATCATGTCCCCAAGTTAAAGAGAGATCAAATCATTATTCTAGTCATTCAAATGTCAGATCAAGTCATTTTTGTTGTATTAATGAGAGAGAAAGAGAGAGAAAGAGAGAGAGAGAGAGAGAGAGAGAGAGAGAGAGAGAGAGAGAGAGAGAGGGGGGGGAGGGAGAGAGGGAGAGAGAGAGAGGTCTTTTGTTAGAACATAATGTTCATAATCTGCCTATTGAATTGTAAAGCGTTTAGGGCCTGTGTACTTTAATCAGGATTGAGTGCTACATAAATGATAAACTAGTTATAACTATTGTAATCTACCTTTTCACTGTCATCAACAAATGAAGACTTGGAAGGAAGACTTGGATTCGGACCTAAAACAGGACAGACGTAGGGTCTTGTTGGGTAAGGGTCGAGAAAGTCTGATTTTGATGATGGATCGTTAAGTATGAGTATTTCGTCCTGATATAGATATTTCGTCTTTACATGAGTATTACGTCAACAAGGTGTTCACTCTCTCTCTGTTTGCCCCTTTCATTAACAACCTTTTTTTCTCTCTCGTCACCCTCTTTCTCTCTCCTCTCCCGATCTCTCTATCACTGACCCCCTCCCCCTACA
>NW_004797337.1:75400-77140 GCF_000002075.1 Aplysia californica | reverse complement strand
ATATCCACCCCTTGGTGCTCACACGACCTTATGCAGTTGCGATTGCTGTAAAAACCTTTACTCAAACTAAATTGAAACAGAACTGCTGGCCTCATAAATTTTGTTTCAGTAAGAGTTTAACGGCACTTTGAACACAATAAGGTCACATAGGTGCCGAAGAATAGATTGTGTTTTTTGTTTTAGAAGAGGTTTTACGGCGCTCGCAACTGCATAAGGTCATTTGATTGTGTGTTACAAGAGAGTAACAAACACAACAAAAAAGGAGGGGAGATAAGGACGACAGATGTTTGATAGGAAAGAAGGAGCACACCACACTAGAGCACCCACAAAACCACCCACTCGCCTCATAAATGACCCAAAACTGTGTTGAATCGGGCATATTTATTAAAACAATCTAAGAAGAAGCACACCACACCAGAGCACCCGTCAACCACCCACCCCCTCATAAATGACCCAAAAACTGTGTTGAATCGGGCATATTAAAATTTATTAAAACAATTTTGGATTGGAAATCCTCTCACCTTGACGTCCCCGAATCCGGACTGTCGTTTGAGCGTGCGCGACATGTTCATGCGGCAGAAGAAGGACACGTCATCCGGGTCACAGGGGTCAGGCTGGCCAGCAGCCATGAGCTGTGCCTGGACCGTGTCCTGGTCCCGCTTGTCCACGATGTCGTACAGGCTGTCGCCCTGGGTCTTCATGTCCACCTGGGGGCGGGACACAACACGCACATGGTTAGCGTATTTTTAATTTTTTGGTAAGAGTTCTACGGCACTTGCAACACAATAAGGTCATATAAGTGCCGAAGAGTAGTAGACAAGTTACAAGAAGGTAAAATACACAAAAAAGAAGGGGGAGAGCAAACCACACCGGAGCACCCGCCAACCACACACTAATGATTAGTATATGAGGCGGGGGTAGGTGGGGAGAGACACACACAACACACACGTGGTTAGTGTATGCGGCGGGGGAGGGAGCGGGGGGCACAACACAACCCACAAATGATTAGTATATTTTTAAATTTTTGTAAGAGTTTTACAACACTTGCAAAACAATAAGTTCATATATATAAGTGCCGAAGATTACAGGTGTTACAAGATAGTAACAAACATTAAAGAAAGGAGGGCATCAGGACGATAGATGTTTGATAGGAAAGAGGGAGCAAACCACACCAGAACACCCGCCAACAACCCACTGGTCAAGTCAATGTTTCCTCACGCACAAACAGACAGACTCAAACGAGGACAAACAAAGAGGCACACACAAGGAAAAAAAAAGGGGGGGGGGGGGAGAGAACAACTCACCATGGAGTGGCCCAGGAAGTCGGTGACGTTCTCTGAGATGTAGAGTAGCTTCCCCTCTCGTGTGGTCACCAAGAGGAACCCGGTCAATGCCTGCGGAAGGACCAGAAGGAAAAACTCATGAACATCTTGATCCAAGGGGGTTTCTTTCTTTTTTTTCGGTTAAAATTTTATTTTTTTAAGTTTCAGTAAGTATTATGGCACTCCTACACAATAAGGTCATATTATAAGTACCGAAGACTAGAGGTGTTACAAGAGAATAACAAACAAAAAAAAAGGAGGGGAGACAGAGACGATAGATTTTTTAAAGGAAAGGAGCAAACCACACCAGAGCACATGCCAATCACCCACATAAACATCTTGATCCATTTTCCCCTTTTGTTTGTTTTTTCAAAAAGTTTTCTTTCAGATGGGTTTTTGTTTTGCTTATATATATATA
>NW_004797337.1:72757-75300 GCF_000002075.1 Aplysia californica | reverse complement strand
AGAGAGAGAGAGAGAAGAAAGAGAGAGGGAGAGAGAGAGAGAAGAAAGAGAGATAGAGAGAGATGTATGTGTCATTTTAATCTGCTTAAAGCCCATGAAAAAGATCAAGACATTATTTCCTCAGCTAAGACTACAAGGTAACAACAGAAATGCTCCAAGAGAAATAAAAAATAGCAACCCCAAATTTAAAAAAAAATATAGTACCACAAAAAAGAACAAAAACCTAAACAAACAGAATTGGGATCACCTGTCAGACAACCTACCTTAAAAACGATGTCACTGCGCATGCGTCGTCGTGATGTCATCAGATTAAGGTGGTAATCGAAACCACCGCTACCACGTACACTCGATACTCCAGATTGAAAATCTAATCCAGTTTTGTGAAAGGTAATATTCCAGATTCGATTAGAAAACAATTTGTCACGAAGGTGCGATATGGAAAGCCACAATGAGAAGGTCCGTGTGTTTGTGACCAAGCAGGGGCGAGCACTCCTTGTCTTCCATTCGTGTCCTGCTCAACCTGGCATGGATTACCTTCACCTGACCCTGGATCTAGAACATTCCCTTCTATCAGGGTTGGGAATAGCTCCTTTTTCTTCTTCCGGATCATTTTTCACTCCGATCCCTGTAGTCTTTTCTAGACTCAACACAGAAACTGGGACATCACGTCAAACGATCCTTCTTGTACGGAGAAGAAATATATAGATGACTGTAGCAATTCTCGTGAAGGAAAGAGAATTCAAACGAAAATGTAAATTTCTTTTCTTTTTGTTGGCATCAGTCACAGACTATCAATTTTCGCTTGCTGTTTGGTGTTATATTTCTTTTGTACACCTACTGTGCGATTTCCTGTTCTTTTCTTTTAATTCAACATTTAGCTCAAAAGTTTAATTTTCGTATATGATATACCTTATACCCCTATTTTCTACATAATATACACAGCTGAAACTACTATCCATTTGTTTGGACAATGAACTTGTTGAGTTCAGTCTTAATTTTGGTTGCAACTCAAATCTACCAACAATGGAAGACAATGATTCACAGGTCATAGATATTATTGTGACCGTTTAACAGATCTTCGACACACATATCTCAGTTTCCAAGGGAATGTCTTACATTGTGAAAGACAACTGAGCTTTTCTTGGTTCAGGAAAATGTCAAATTCTTCTTAAGGCTTGAGTTATGATTGATTTTGTTTGACATCTAAGTCCTTAACTGCTTCTAGAGTTTTGAAAGCTTTCCTTTATCGACCCCCCCCCCCAAAAAAAAAAAAGAAAGAAAACGCCCTCAGTTTCTTGCAAGGAAAATTCTTAAAAAGAGTATGTGGGGTCGGGATTGGGACGGGAATAAGATTCTCTCTTCATTCCCATCCATTATTGAGAAAACTGATATGCTGAATTGGGACATCGATGATACAGCCATTTTGAGTCTCAAGTCCACGGCAGCTTTCTTTATCTGACACCTGCTTGATGTTTTGCCTCATTCTTGCCCACCCGTATTTTTCTCCTGACCATTTCCAGATCAAGTTGCGTAGCTAGATTGTGGTAGTTTAGTCACTGTCAAGACGAATAAATGACTAAGCAGGTCATTCCCTCCAGGCAGGCACGGTGATGTACCTGAAACAGAAGAAAAAAACAATTAATTAATTATGATGTAGACGAGTGTAACTGTTTTACTCTCCTTTCGGCATGAAAAAGGAACACTTACGGCAATCAAATCCACGTCTACTGGGTGCAACAGCCATTAGACTAATACACATTTCTTTTCTTCAATGAAGGTATTTTACGTCCCTATCGATACGATTAAGATCGTGCAGGTGGCAAACTGCTTCAGCCCTCTCAGAGCGAATCCTTGGTCAATAGGATGTTTAGCACACCAGAACTCAGACGGAGATACTTGACAGAACGATTTCTCCAGTTTTGCAACGAATCATGTCTCGTATGTGCAACAACAAATAGCTTTGCCGTTACACAAGAGATGTCGACAAAGACTCGTCTGATTTCAAACCTAACAGCTACAACATAGATACCACCACTCTGTGTCAAATGATCAGAGAATCTATTGATGCATTCGTAAGATTGCCAGAGAATTGAACACGCTTGAAATGAGGTAACAATAAATTATAGTAAATCATAGGAAGGCGAATAAAATAGAAAATACACGAAAAAGTTTGACAGAAAGGATACACATACACATAGGTTTACACACATACACACACACACACACACATAATATGTATACATGTATATATATACATTTACACACACACACTTAGTTATACACTTATATATACGTAGGTATAAATATGGGCACGCAAACCCACAGTGGAATGAAAACAACCAACCTCTAAATAGATTGTGGTTTACGAGTATTATACTGTATATGTGCAGGAGTTGTGTTTGCTGTAGTTTAACAACACACTGTTGTCACCACGTCTCAGTTTTGACGCCATGAATAGACGAAATAAACGATTAAACAAAGAAAAATATTAGAAAACATAGAAAAACAATTCTCAAAAAGCCAACCAAACCGACCAACCCACC
>NW_004797337.1:71236-72657 GCF_000002075.1 Aplysia californica | reverse complement strand
TACCAATTTACTTCTCCCTCTGCAGTTAACCATACAGCCTCCCAACAACCTCGTAATCTCACAATAATAGCTAGTTCGTTTGAGTAAAGAGAAGCAAAATTTGCATTATCACAACGGTCATTTAGTACTAGATCTAGTAGGAAAAACACCCAACAACCCCTAAAACAATAATTACGATACAAATGACGGAGCTGGAGTGGAGCGGAAGGGGTAGAGAGGCGATCGTTGTCTTTTTAGTTTAGTTTTCGTAAGCGTTTTACGGCACTTGCAACACAATAAGGTCATAAAAGTGCCAAAGATTAGAGGTATTACAAGACAGTAACAAACACAAAAAAGAAGGTGAGATTAAAAACAATAGATGTTTGATAGGAAAGAAGGAGCAAACCACATCAGAGTGCCCGCCAACCACCCACAGTCATGAAACAGCAGGGAGAAGAAGCAGCCAAGGCCCACGTACTCAGCCACAGCAACTCACACAACACCCCCGCCCCCACACAAGACACGCACGCACGAAAGATGAGCGACCTGCAGATTCGCTTTCCCTCTTGAGTCACCATATGCGACAAGAACAAATTTTCCCAGAAAGTTTGTCTCTAGATCTTTCTCCTCAAGGAAAACAAACAAACAACAAACCTACTTTTACTTGATTATTATTCTAAAAATGTTTCGATTCATTTTTAAGGAAAGACAATTTTCTTTGTCTCGGTCTCCTCAAGGAAAACAAACAACAAACCTACTTTTACTTGAATATTATTCTGAAAATGTTTGATTCATTTTGCAGGAAAGGTAATTTTCTCAGAACGCTTTGTCTTTATCTCATCAAGGAAAACAAATAACAAACCTACTTTTACTTAATTATTATGCAAAAAAATGTTTCGATTCATTTCTAAGGAAAGGTAAAACCAACACGATGAAGTTCACTTAGTGCTTTGAAAGACAGCAAGACTGTAGCGGTGAAACCTGATGGCGCTTAAATGACCAAAATTGTGTCGATAGTGCCGTAAAACATCTACCCATTCAATCAATCAGACAGCAAGACTGACGGACAGAAAAAAAAGAGACAGCGAAAAATCAGTAGAATCTACCAGCAGTAATTTATTTAAGCCTATCAACCTATTTTTTAAAAATTATCATGATTATTATTATTATTATTATTATTACTACAATTATCATCATATTACTACTACTATTATCATTATTATTATTAGCCAGTTAATTAATTTGTCGAGACGGAAAAGCAAGATGGCGTCTGGGTGACCGAGAGAGCGGGAAGACAACAGGCGATCTTGCAGCTTCGCGACCTTCAGGTCAGTGACCTACATACTGACTGTGGCCTGTGCAAAACAAGGGGCAATGAGGCGGGCGTCTCTGTGTTGTTGCACGGGGCCTGTGTGTGTGTGTGTGTGTGTGTTTGTGTGTGT
>NW_004797337.1:67079-70125 GCF_000002075.1 Aplysia californica | reverse complement strand
CCCACAGACACACACACACATGCACACACACACTGAACGATAGAAAGATAGAGACAGAGAGACAGAGAGACAGAGAGAAGGAGAGACAGAGAAAGAGAGACAGAGAGGCAGAGACTGACAGACAGAGAAATGGCGATGGTGCAGGTCTATATAAAGATATGATGGTACCTACAGAAACTTTAATTACTCATTTCAGTTATAACATCGCCTCCCCAGCATTGGTTAAGACGTAAAATGGTATTCACACACGACCTGACGTTTTATAAAAGGTGGAGATAAATACAATATCTATTCCAGAATTGAGTGTGGTCACGTCGTTAGCCATACGACGTAATAGATGACTTGTGCAAAAAGAAGGTTGAGCTTCCAGAAATTCCTATAATATTGTTAACTTTGAATACGTATCTCAGTTATTGTTTGAATTATGTATTAAATTATGCATAAGCTGAAGATAATACAATGGGTAAAAACGGGTAAAATGCATTTCGAGCATTAAAACAAGTCAGCCATAGCGAACAACACAACATGATTCTCATGTTATACACCCCTGTCGTCCAATTTGGTTTTGTTTACTTGATTGAAGTCTTCTACCTAGCCTGTCAGGACTTTTTCGGGCTGTACTGGATATTACTTTGTTTAAGAAAGACGAAGATGAGCAATAAGCTACAATCAGTCGCGTAGGAATCAAACTCATACCTTCTGCTTTGATGGTGAGGAGGGCAACAGCAACAAATCAGACGCCTGAAACAGTTCTTCCATCTCCCAGACAAATTGTCTAGTCAACAGGAAACAACGTCGAAAAATGTCAACTGACCTTGCTCGATTTATTTAGGTCAATGTCATTTTCTGGCTCAAGGTCACAGGACAGGTTAGAGAACTCCATGACCTTCTCAGGGATCTTCCATAACACGTTTTTACGGTACATTATCCGTTTTTTCTGGAAAGTAAGCAAACACGTAAGATGAATTACTCCTTCAAAGAAAAGATTCCTTTTTCCAACACAGAATTCGCCAATAAATTCCAACGACATGGCTTGCTTTCCAGGAATTGAAGCTTCCAGATACTGAGCAACCTTGCCCCACTTCTTTCGTTGAGCAACAATGCAGCACTTCACTCACTCAGAAACAAAGCTGACGGATTTGCCAACAATTATTCCAGCACGCGCTCATTCTGCAGACTCACGTTTGTGAGAAACGTGGGTTTGAAACACTCGTGGAAAAGGAAGAGGAATGCGTCCTTAGACGATAATGTCCCAGTGTCCCTTGTACATTGCCCCGCACTGTTGTGTGTCTGAATAAAGACTGAAACCAACAGGACTCCAATACCACTCTATAAATGGTCAGACGCCACGGCCCCCACATAGTTATTATCCAGCCGTCTATAGAAGTGTATCAATGTACATTATGCCTTTTATTCACCAGCCATTGCTGGCTGCCCGTTAGGCAACAGCATACGTAACACCACAAGAAAAGAAGGCTTTCAGATGGCGAACAATCTATTTTACGGGGCAGAGAATAGCAGTAAATTCCTTTCACGCTAACCAGCACTCCTGAATATAGATTGTCGAGGTTGAGATAGTCGTTGTGTCGATGTTAAACGTTGTATGGGCTTCTGTTGTTTGGGGGAACAATGCCTTGCTCTATTCTTAGGCACAAAAATGTGGTGTGGGGCTTTCATTCTCCATGATATCGCCCGCAGAGGAAGGCGCGTGAAAAGAAAACGCCAGTGCTACAGAACCACTCTTCTTTTGGGGGGTCGGTTCCAACAAAAGCAGCATGGTTGGTGTGGTCTAAGAGAAGAATAGTAGCTCTTTCAAGCAAATTGTTGATTGTACTGTCAACACTGGTGCATACTCAATGCTCCCGACAGTTATGAGGGTGACGTTGCCGACCACAGGAAGAAAGGAAGAGAAGCCAGGGACTTTCTCACAGCAACAATCGCTAATACAAAATGAGGCAGGGTCCTAATGAGGGTGGCAGGTCGATGAGAGTGTTACACAAGGAGCGAGGATCAGGGTAGAAAGTGTGAATGATTGAGAGGGGGTGAGGAAAATAGGAACATTGGGGAGGGGAGGGAGGGGAGGGAGGGGGGGATTGTGGGGTGGACTCTCAATGGGTCTAGATCAGCGTAACTTTATGGTAGAATGGCGCAGCTGGAAGAAATTGATAAAGAAGCGAGTAAATAAAGTGTTCTAGAGAGTGTTGATAAGCAACAGGCAGGCAATATAGACAGGAAGGGGTTCGACATTTTAATGTTTACAAAAATACTGTAATTAAAAAATGAACTGTTAACGTAGCTCTTAAAAAGCGACTCTGCACAAATCGGATAACAACCAGGAGAAATCGTTTAACTCCAGTTTATAATTTTGTTGCTGTACGCTGTATCATAATGTACTTATGGGGCTCTTTGCATCATAACAGAAATAGAAAAGAAAAAAACACACACACACATAGGAGAGATCATGTTCACACACTAAAATTTGTTTATAAAAGCCATCTATGTTCTTCTTTCCCTGGATTCCCAGAGCGATTCGCTTCGCTTAAATTCACGCGTTGGTGTGGTCTTCGAGGGGGAAAATGCGGCATGACAGCAACAGTTGAATTTATCGCTACCAGAATTTGTAGAAGAAGAAATAAGAAGAGAAGAAAGAACAGACTAGAAAGGAAAAAAGAAAAAGAAAAAAACAACACCGACGACGACAACGACAACAATAACAATAGCAACAACAGCAATTAAAAAACAACAACAACAGCAGCAGCAACCACAACAACAACAGCAACAAAAACAACAACAACAACAACAAAAGCTGCAGCAACCAGAACAGAAAAAACAGTAATAATAACAACAACAAAAACAACAACAATAATAATAAGAACAACATTTAAAGCAACAAAACAAAACCAAAACACATAGATCTATGTACACTTATGATATTGACAGACAATAAGGCAGAATGCTGAGTCATGCTTAACTTGCACTGTTTTCTAATGTTTCCTTGAAAAAAAAAATGTTTAAAAAAAAGGAGCAAAAAAAAAAAAAAAGCAAC
>NW_004797337.1:64972-66413 GCF_000002075.1 Aplysia californica | reverse complement strand
GCCACATACCTCTCTCCTCCCTGGCAGACAGACAACAGTGGCAGACGCCACCGAGATCAACACGTCAGCTCACAGAACAGATCATTTCCCGCCAACTCGGCTCATTTATCGGGGAGCCAGGGAAGAGGAAGGGGAGGGGAGGGGGGATGCTTCCGTTATAATGAATGATGGTGGCACCAGCACAACCACCACCAGTACCGTAATCCCTACCAACATTATTGTAACAACCAACTACTCTCACAACTGCTTCTACCACAACCACCACCATCACCCCACACACCACTACCACCACCATCCCCACCACACCACTACCACCACCACTACCGCATCACACCACTACCACCATCCCCACCACTACCACCACACCACCACCATCACAACTACTTCTACCACAATCACCACCACCACACCACTACCACCATCATCACACCACATCACACCACTACCACCATCATCACACCACATCACACCACTACCACCACCATCCCCACCACTACCACCCCACCACCATCACAACTACCACACCACTACCACCATCCCCACCACACCACCACCATCCCCACCACTACCACAACCATCCCCACCACTACCATCATCCCCACCACCACTACCACCATCCCCACCCCACCACAGATACAACGAGCAGGCAACTGCCCCGCCCTTTTCCAAAGCCTTGTTTTCCACCTTACCACCATTAAAGACACGCCATTCATTTCTTTCTTCTACTTCTTCTAAAATCTTATTCATTACGTTGCTACTTACACTATGTCCTCCCCCCCCCAATCTCTTCTAGTCTTCTTTCTCTCAATCTGTTCAATAAAATCGAAACCAATCGCAAAGTCTTTCATACTTGTTATTAATATCTTACAACATAGACATAATTTACATAATCTAAGAGGTGGGCAACTTCAATATCCCAATCAGAATTTCAGAAAAAAAAAATGGAAAAAAAAAAATGCCGAGGCACATTGTCTGATAAGACACAAGTGGCATCACTCTCACTACCACCACCACCATCATCATCATCAACATCACATCACTACCACCATCACCATCACTACCACTATCTTCACATAACATAAAACGCCAACCGCCGATACAGCACGAGCCCATTCGTTCGTTTGTCACTGAAGGCTGCCTGCTATACTACTGAACCCTGACCCAAATATGGCGGTGCCACGCCTAAAGACAACTCTCACCCCCCCCTCATTTCTGTCTGTGTACCAACCACTCCCACTGTCAATTCAATCTATTACAGAAGATTACAAATTTGTAGTACGAGCTATATCGCCATTATAATCGTTCTCTAAAGTCTGTGGCTTCTGTCTAAAGACTGGTGATTGAAGAAACGGGTCGATGGAGAATTCTTGGTTACACGTGAGGCGAGGGTGGGAGGGTGGAGAAGGGAAGGAGAGAGAGAGAGAGAGAGAGAGAGAGAGAG
>NW_004797337.1:61520-63187 GCF_000002075.1 Aplysia californica | reverse complement strand
GAGAGAGAGAGAGAGAGAGAGAGAAAGAGAGAGAGAGAGAGAGAAAGAGAGAGAGAGAGAGTATTTTTTTAAAGAAGGAAAGAACATTCTTGATTTCCGCATCAGAGAAATCTATTTTCCATTACACCAATGACATTCATGCTAGATGTAGTCATTAATCTAAAACCACAAAGTGAAATGTAAGCACGGCTCGGCCGGTTCCCGAGGTGTCTGTTTTTCTGCTTGTTTGTCTGTTTGGTATATTATACTTCCAACGGTTTCTAGCTCAAAGACACACCAGAGGGGACCAGCCACCCAAACGCTGCGTGTCAGCAACACTGTTTTAGTTTTAGTAAGAGTTTTACGGCACTTGTAACACTGTAAGGTCATATAAGTGCCGAATATTAAAGGTGTTACAAGAGAGTAACAAACATATAAAGAAGGAGGAGAGATAGAGACGATAGATGTTTGATAGAAGGAAAAAGAGGGAAAGAGGAAAGAATGGATTAAAAGTACGCCAGTGGAGAGGCTAAAAAAACAGGAGGGGGGAGGAGGGGAGTAAAGGGGGGACGGTCGGAGTGACACAAACTAAACAGAGACTGTCACACAAGTAGACACACAGCCAACGTTCCTCAGTTCTCACCTGCGCCAGCTCACGAGTCAGCTGCAGCATCAAAGACATTTAAACGCCCCTCTACACCTACCCCCCCCTCCCCCACCTTACACACACACACTTCCCTGGGAGTTCTCTGATTCCCCCTCCCCCCTCCCTTCCCAACCTCTCCTTTTTTTTCAATCACCAATCTCTCCTCTACCCCCACCAAAAAACCCACAAAAACAAACAAACAAACCTAAAACAAAACAAAAAGCCCACCTCGGAGAAAAAACAAAACAAAACAAAACAATAAAACCCACCAAACCCAAAACGAAACCCAAAACCCACCCGCCAATAACAAATATACAAAGCAAAAACCCCACCTTGCCTGCAAGCAGCCAAGCGGCATGAGACATGGTGTGACGTACGTTCTACACGTTCATTTATCGATTACAAAATGGCTGCGCAAAATACGCGCCAGACAAATCTCTCTCTCTCTCTCTCTCTTCCCCCCCCCCGCCAATGGTTCTTGTTTTGAACCATTAGAAGGGCTCAATTCCCTTCTGTGACGCCACAACAGGACAACGAATTGGCTTCGTTTGAAGCAAACATTTACACAGTGGAACGTTTGATTATTATAATTATTATAATCTACATAAGGTCAGAATCTCTAAAGCCTACTAGTATGAAAAAAAATAAAATAAACCGTTTATGAGCGAGGGATCTGGAAGCAAATCAGGAGATATGATGTCATAGCAAAAATTAATTTAATCAGTTCTGTGACTGGTGCGGTTCTGATTTTAATGTGATAACGTTGTGCTGATTAGGCCTTAAATAAAAGGTGTTGTCTGCGCGCGCGTGTATGTGTGATTACGTGTGTGTGTGATTATGTGTCTGGGTAGGGTGCAACTTAGTGCACATGCACGTGTGTGTGTGCGACTGACTGTGTGTGTGTGTGTGTGTGTGTGTGTGTGTGTGTGTGTGTGTGTTTGTGCATGCTATATTAATTCCTTAATCAGGAAAGGACTTCGACCTTCATTTTAACAACAACAGGTCAATCCTATTTACAAACACAAACAACAACAACAACAGA
>NW_004797337.1:59027-60405 GCF_000002075.1 Aplysia californica | reverse complement strand
CCTCTCTCTCTCTCTCTCTCTCTCTCTCCATGTCTCTCTCTCTCTTCTCTCTCGCTTTGATTTTGCTGAATTGAAAAACTTCGACATTATGCTCTCCATAGCTTCATTCGCAACTGCTATCTCATAGAGACCTGTTTGTTCTAATTAAGCTTTCATTCCAAGTGATGACATACAACCAGCTTCTCCAATTCACATCGAGTATAAACCCATATCAATCATAGGTTTGAGTAAAGAGACGCACATCGATACAACCCGTGGCATTTAGTGTTGGGGAAAAAGTCAAACAAACAGACAAACAGAGAAAAACAATAAAAACGGGATAGTAAAATAGTACTCTCCTGTCATACGCCAACTATCAATAAGGATCATAGAATAAAATTATAATAGCCTAGACTGCACTATCATGGCTGCTGCTCTTTATTTTCGATTTAAAAAAACAAAAAAAACTGTGCTGGACGCGTGGGTATCATACACCCAGATTAATTTTCTTTTTAAATGTAGGTGTTTATACTCTAACATCGATACAGTTTAGGTTATTTCGTCGGAGGCCTTGCTACCCTGACTGTCAAGGCCAATCCGGACTGAGGAAGATGCAACATCCATGAACAAAGACTGAGATACTCGATAAAAAATTCTACACACAAACGCTCAGATGCTAACCCCATAAACAACACCAAGGATGTAGCTTCTGGTTTTTGATGGGATTTTTATTGCTGTTGCTTTTTTTTTTGGTAAATGTTTTACGGCGCTCGCAACTGCATAAGGTCATATGAGCGTGCAGGACACATAAAACAATTTTGGTTGGTAGGAAATTTTGAATTTCACCTGGGTGGCGGCCGAAACCTACTTTTATCGATTTTGGATCACCACGGGATCTTTGACGTGCGCAACTTGAACATGGGACTTTTGCAAAGTTTTTTGCCCTTGTCCGTGAAGACTAGGTGTAGATCTTTCCAACCATAAGATCTGGGGTGTTGATGAAAAACAGCAGTAAGAAGGTGCCAAGTAATAGCAGTAGAAATGCTGCAGAAAGAATCAGGAACCCAGAGGAGTGGGCAAAGGAGGTGACGCGATGGGGACACACAGTGGATGCAAAACAGACGACAACGCATTGCTTGATAGCAGGCAAGGAAGTGGAAGGAGATACTTTTAGAAAAGAAAAAAAAATCGTCGCAATACGGATTCGAACTCGGGACCCATTGAATGAGAGGCAAACACCTTTTAACATCTAGGCCACAAGAGCCCCCACTGCCTCTGTCCCCAGGTGGGACATAGATGACGCTATCGTAATCATCATCATCATCATCATCATCATCATCATCATCATCATCATCATCATCATCATCATCATCATCATCATCATCATCATCATCATCAT
>NW_004797337.1:56666-58927 GCF_000002075.1 Aplysia californica | reverse complement strand
AGAGAGAGAGAGAGAGAGAGAGAGAGAGAGAGAGAGAGAGAGAGAGAGAGAGAGAGAGAGAGAGAGAGAGAGAGAGATAATAAAAACAGAGCAGAGAGGTAGACTTCTAGAGATAAAGACAACAAAAAGAGATAAAATGAGAAAAAGAGGCGAGAGGTAGAGATGAAACAGAGATGAGAGAGCAAGCAATTGAGAGAGAGAGAGAGAGACACAGAGACAGAGACAGAGAGGCAGAGACAAGAACAGGTCGATACAACAAGGCATAGAGAGTCTATCTATACTCAATAATTAGCCCACAGGGTGGGGATAACAACAGCTGTTATAGATTCACACAGGAAGGGAGACAGGAGAACGGGAAGACAAAACCAAAGAAGCGTAGTACACCAATCGGAAACAATGAACCCATTATGTCAATGTACCGGAAGCAATGTAACATATAAGTACCCACTGGAAGGCAACTCTGATAATGATTGGGTGGGCGTGCCTACCACAATAGAGAGGATATTTCACAAGACAACAAGGACTACAAATTATGTACTTCATCGCTTGAAGGTAAAGTCGAGAAACCGCAAAAAGACTTCGTAGTCTTGTTCAGATGGTCACAAGTAATACCCACTACAGTGGCATAAAGAAGTAATCGCTAGTGCATAATAATATCTCTCTCTCTTTCTCTCTCTCTCTCCTTACACACTTTTGGAATGAAAAAAAAAATCGCCTACACATGCGAAAGCCACACGAGTGAATCTCGCAAAGCAAAGTTTATTTAAATGAGCACCTCTTGTCTTTTATTTTGGTGCTAAGATACCGTGTGACAGGACTCTGTCAGTGACAGTGTCGATTGGCGCAGGCAGGATTAAAACTGGGGTACCCCCAGGACTTTGTGAAAATACTCGAATATTTGCGACGCTGTTGCGAAAGCAAACAAAAAGTCAACTACCAGACAAAACTGGTAAAGCGTTAAACAGAAGACAGATGCTTAGAGCATTAACGGGTCTCCTAGCGAACATAACGAAAAAAAAAAACCGCGGAAAAAAATTGGGCACAGGGAATCCCAAACAGGAAAACGGTATCGCAGCCGAAGTAACCCACCTCCTAAATGACCTAAAATGTGTCGGCAGCGGCGTGAAAAGTTTATACTTAGAACAACTTTGAACTAAGGTACCCTTCCTTGAACTAAAAAGGTTCTAAATAGAAAGGCCTTGAACCCCACTAGTTTAGTACAAATCTCACCGTAAACACTTGGCGGTATACATATTATGTACTAGCAAGACTTTCAGCTGGATATTGCAAACCCCCCCCCGACACACCACACACACACACACACACACACACACATACACACACACACACACACACACTCACGCCCACACACACACACACCCCGAGGAGTAAGGATGGTCTTTGTATTGACAGACGGCGGGGAATAAGAACAACAGTGGCTCGCTGATGGCCTTGTTGACGTCACGGTGGGCTCCACTGATGGTGTTTGCCTGGCAGATGACCACAGGCAAGACGTGCTAACGACAGTGTTAGAGGGAATGGTTATGTGTACGTACCAGCAGTTTGGGGGAGGGGGGAGGGAGAGATAGAAAGGAGGGGGGGAGGAAGGGGGAAGGGGTCAGAGAGGAGACTTAGATGAAGGAGGGACAGAGAGATAAACATTGAAGAAAGATGGAAGAATGAGAGAGAGAGAAAGTAAAAAAAACGAGTGGCCTAGAACGGATAGGGTGAAACATGCAGAAGGGAGAGGGAACGAGGGATAGAGAGAATGGAAGAGAGAGAAAGAAAGAGAGAGAGAGAGAGAGAGAGAGAGAGAGAGAGAGAGAGAGAGAGAGAGAGAGAGAGAGAGAGAGTTAAAGAGTCGGATCCGGGATAGGCATAGAAAGAAAAAGAGGACGGGCATCTAGCGGAGAAAAGACAGAAAAGGAAGCGATGAAGATAATATAAACCCTACCTATAAACACTTCCGTAATCTAGGACATGATTACATCAGACATTGGCTGTATTTGTGTTGCGACAACGTTTAAGACCATCCAAACTCCCAAATCCACGCTCTCTAAGTTGTCAATAGATTGTTACCATCTGTCTAACTAACACCATACTCTTCGTTTAAAAAAAAAAGAAGTCAAGTTTAGTTTCTTGAAAGAGTTAAATTGCTAATCTTGTATTTGAAAACAGTCAATTGGTCTCAGAAAATATAACAAAAGCGGGGGAAAATTAACTCCTACTTTCCCCCCACCCATCCGGAAGGGGGATGGGGG
>NW_004797337.1:55064-56354 GCF_000002075.1 Aplysia californica | reverse complement strand
CCCATTTTTTTTAAAAAAGAAGATAAAAATAAAATTAAATTAAAATTCAGAAATGACACTCTGACACATGGAAACACCACGAAAACAAGCTTTGCTGCTGGTACTGCAGGTGCAGAAGGCAATGCGTCGGTTCGAAACAGGGTTATATAACTGTGACCTCAAAGTATGGAAATGATCCCATTGGTGCTCATATGACCCTACTATGCAGTAGCGACCGAGCGCCGTAAAACCCCTCTACTAAAAAATAAAAAAAAAGATCCCTTGACGAGTGAAAGAGTACTGACATCAATCCCTCTTTTGAAACAGCTCCAGACAAAAAAATGAAAATGGATCGCGGTCGTACATTAAAAAAACATGAAAGTTTCAACAACCGCACGGTATAATAAATTAGATGCAAATGACTACAAATAAACTTCAGTCGGTCGCACACAGGTGACAATAAACTCTGCACACAGGTCCTCCAAAAGAAAAAAAAGAAAACTTTGGTTCTGTGCGACTGTATAAAACCAAGTACTCAATTCTTCACAAACTCACATCTTCCTAGCCTGAAGTGCTGTTTCAACTGTCCACTGTTTATCCCTCTGACCAAACTGTGAACGATCCTTAAATGTCCTTAATGGAGCGCGGTGATAATTTAAATAGGCGTTGCTCTAAATCCACACAAAAAAAGTTTACAATAACAAAAAAAAAACTATCAAAAACGAAACAAAAACAAAAAACCACCAACCCACACGAAAACCGGACCCCATTTATTTAAGGCATCACTTCACACAATGATCTAGAACACGAGACCGCTCGTATGATGATAATATTGTCACGGTCGATAGTGACAGTTCAATACGTTCCAAGATGGTGTCACTGACAGGTCGAGGTGTCTGTGACGTCAACTGATGGATACTCATGAGACATCGCCAATCGTCACCGGTGCATCCGTTTTCGTCCGTTCCATATCTTCACTCCATTTTTGTTCACCCACGGTCCTACCCGTTTTTGTCCCACATTTGCAATTAAATTTAACGGATTACCATTCGATACCTAGGTATCTATCTATTTCTTTCAAAAACTACATACTATCCAGCTCGAACTCCCAACCCTTCCTTTGGACGTACACATCTGGAAACCACAGAAGGCAGATTGACTATGAACGATGTACAAAGTTTTACCCTGCTCTGCATCCATATAAAAGATTTTTAACAAGACTTTATTCACAAGGATTTCTATTTTTTCAGGGACATAATTTATTCTGCAAACATTTGATATCGTAGGCAACAAATTATGTATACTACCCCC
>NW_004797337.1:53957-54964 GCF_000002075.1 Aplysia californica | reverse complement strand
ACAAAAAACGACACAAAACAACTCAACAAAACAGCAACACAAAAAAACTCAACAACACAAAACAAACAAAAATGCCTACACACATTATAATGTAACACAAACTCCCAGAAAAGCAAGAGACAAACAAAACGCGTGCTGTGTACTGAGATCCCCCGGGCCCCGTGACCACTCTCCAAGTCACTCCTCCTAGATCTAGCTGACAAATTAATCAGTAGCTCATAGACTGCTGTACCCACATGTCATCATATCTACTTCAGTTCCAATCAGGAGTCGCACCATGACGTCAACATTGTCATTATTAACCATCGTCGTATGAGGTGATAGATAGCCTACCTCGTGGAAGTTTTTAATGCATTTGCGTTATCAATCAAACCAGTATACACCCGAAAGCCGCGCTCATGTAACCAACGACCGCGGTTAGATAAAGCATCAAACAACTTCCCATAATAATCGCCGAACTTTCAGAAGTAGTGATTGATTATCTGAAGGAGGACACACGTTCTTTTGAGTCACTGTATGACGAGTGACCTCTTTTTGTCTCGAGGTCAGATAAGAAAAGAAAGAAAAACATACTGTTACAATTTATTAGTATTATTACTACTTTTATCATTATCAGTAAAGTTACTATCAATATCATTATCATCATCATTATTATTATCTTATCATTATTACTATGATGACGATGATTATTATCATTATTACTATGATGATGATGATTGTTATTATTACTATCATGAAACTGTAATTGTAATTTAACTCCATAAACAAGACAGGGGTCACAAACTTTTCTAAGAAGGCCGGATAACAGAGACTATTTAATTTTGCTATTTTGCCCAATACAGTACTCGGAATATATTTAAAATAAAGACAAAACGCAAACATAAATAAGACAAAAACACCCCGATGATACATTTGTTGCGCTGTTGAATTCTTTATAATTCCCCTTCCCTCATACCTATACTCCGGTAACATCGAGAGATAAAAGAGAGGGGGAGAGAGAGAGAGGG
>NW_004797337.1:52587-53721 GCF_000002075.1 Aplysia californica | reverse complement strand
GGGTTGTTTGGATGTTTTAGATTATTCAAAAAATGAATGAGACATTCGAATTAGGAATTAAGGTTGACATAATTCAGCGACCTCTCAAGACCTTTCTTTCTTTCTTTCTTTCTGTCTTTCTTTCTTTCTTTCTCACTTTTTTATTTTAATCTCACTTTCTCTCCCTCTCAACCCGCCGCCTCCCTTTCTCTCTCATCCTCAACTTCTTTCTATTTTTTTCTGTATGTATCGTTCTTTTTGTTTCTTTCCCCCTCCCTTCCATTTTCTCTTCCTTTCTAGTTATAATCTTCTATCTTTTATTTTATCTTCCTCCCTTGCTCTCTCTCTCTCTCTCTCTCCCCCCCGTCTCTCTCTCTCTCCCCATGCCTGATCCCTACAAATTCTTTTCAATTTCTCTTTCTTTTCCCTGTTTGCTAGCCTGTAAGCGTGATAATGTTAACCTATTATTATTAAAAGTGGATACAACAACTGTTATCACAATAATATTTAGGTGTATTTTACGCCCCAATCGACACAATTCAAATCTTTTAGAAGGTGGGCCCTGACCTTGCCTGTCAGGACTAACCAATGCTAAGAGAGATACAACGACCCAGCAGAAAGACCTAAATACTCAATAAAGTACATGTAATATCTAAACACAAGAATCAAACTCTGGTCTTCTGCCTGCGATGCCTAAGAACTTAACCTCTACACTGTAAACACTGTAAAAAAAAACCCCACACAAACAAACAACAAAAACGACCCCAAAAAACAACAATTATCAAACAAACCCCTGCCCCAAACAACAACAACAACAACTACAAAAACAACAACAACAACAACAACAACAACAACACACGAACTTTCATAATATGATCCTCGATTAATGTAACCTTTTGCCTTTACAAGTATCGAGTAGCCAACAACAATTATTCAGGCTCACAGTAATGTCAAGCCTCATGTATCAGTGACATGGGATTTGGGTGGGAGGTCTCCGGAGTGTGTCCTTGAGCCAGATACGACAACTCCAGCTCAAATACAGGTTGCTGCACAGTGATGATCAGCACATGACGTGTTGGTGTGATTTCCTCTATATTAGCTGTGTGATATTGTTAGCTGAGACTTTGTTATTTTACTTTCGACACACTATAGCAG
>NW_004797337.1:50261-51683 GCF_000002075.1 Aplysia californica | reverse complement strand
TCCAAAACCCTCCTTCATACACACATATTCAAAAATCTCTCTCTCTCTCTCTCTCTCACACACACACACACACACACACACAAAGATCTAGATCCTAGATACAATATATGTACAAACATTGTAAATAGATCTAGAATCTAGAGCTAAATCTAGAATCTAGATCTAGTATGGTTATACGTGCGCTCACGCACACACACACATGAACACACAAAATTAAGTCAGGTGCATACACAAACAGACCTTATATTATGGAGACGATACAGATAGATACATAGGTAGCTAGATAGAATGAGATAGATCTAGATAGATAGAGAGAGAGAGAGAGAGAGAGAGAGAGAGAGAGAGAGAGGGAGAGGGAGAGAGGGAGAGAGAGAGAGAGAGAGAGGCGGACACTCATCAGACCGACACGTCAAGGACATAGCCTACGACATTTGCGCCTTCAAAGCTGAAAACTGAAAATAGCGGACGTTCGTACCGAATTCCCAACAGTAAGAAAATACGATGTTGTTAATGTTGACCACCGTAGGTAAATTGGTTCACACACAGTACAGTGGCCTAGATCAATACATTTTTCGTACACATACCCAACACATTATTATTATACAGGTATAATAATGTCAACTATTTGGTAGTCTAGTTGGTCGAAAAACGGACGATGGATAATAAGAGACGCCATTTTCTTACCTGTCGAAATCCAGGAGGGCCACTTCTTCAACAGGAGCCATGATGGGGGCTTGTCACAGACACACGAAAAACTCGATGAAAGAAAAAACTTACTTGTTGAACACTTTATAAGTTACAGGTTACGTACACGGGATTTGGAAAGACAAAAAGTAAACAATGTATACACATTAAATGAAACGAAAAACAAAAACTTGTAAAAAATCTCTTAGGAACAAGACGGACCAGCCGTCTTGCATCGAACCAGCGATAAGAGAATTTCGCCCCAAGATTTGCCTATATAAATCCGCGCGGGCAGAGTTTAGGTCACGTGGTTCAAATGATTGGCTGAGATTGCTTCTCGCAGGTGGGTCGCCATTGTGTCGCTGAGCAAGGCAGGGCTTGGTGACAGGCAGCTTGTGAGACGGGGCGAGGCGAGGCGAGGCGAGTAGAGGGCTCCAATTCGCCGTGTGTGTGTGTGTGTGTGTGTGTGTGTGTGACCGACATAAATAATAGTTGCAAGAAAAAGTTGTATAAAAAAAAGGAAAGAAGTAGATCTAGATCTAAAAGACGGGGGGTGATAAATTCTCGAAAAATACTGACAAGAGAGGTTTAGGCCTAGCCTACTTCCAGAGGACAAATCAGACATAAACGTACACACACACAGACACACACAGACACACACACACACACACACACACGCACGCACACACACACGCACGCACATATACGCACACACACATATATATATATATATATTAA
>NW_004797337.1:42443-45667 GCF_000002075.1 Aplysia californica | reverse complement strand
TTGTATGGATACGACAGTAAAACACGACGTACGGATAGGGTTAAGTGGTGGCACAGAGTTCCCCACGTCGTATGGATACGACAGTAAAACACGACGTACGGATAGGGTTAAAATATTCCAGAACCTACTATAGCCCACTTAGAGTCGGAGTGCTGCAGGTGTCGCACGACTAAAGAGACAGTGACTGAGTAAACGAGTCATATTTGTTGAACGTCAACAATCAATCAATTATTACTGGGATCACACAAGTTTAACTAAAGTGAAAACAAGCCATGTATGTGAGGAACGCAACTAAACACAACGTGGCTGAAATAAAATGCAGGTTCCAATCAAATTTAAAGATATGTGAGGCAGCGTGGTGGAATCAGGCTCTCGTCAAAATAATCAAAGTGAAGAAACTTGCATTTTTTCGCAGGTTTAGGAATCTTTATCAAATTCTCGTTTTTTTGGCTCAAAACCTTTCAAGCCCATTAAAGAACTCATTTATGTGTGGATTTTTCTTAAAAACGTTGATTAAAGGCACAAGAAATGTTGATTTTCAGTTACCACGGACTCTTAAGCTAAGGAAATAACTAATCTTTGGCGGCCATTTTCTCACTAATTTTACCACTGAAAACAGGTGACCCCCACCTCCTTCATTCGCAAATATCCCGACTTGTATTTAAGATAAATGGATATATTTTTCATCCAAATAAAGACAAATGGACAACCTTTAAGAGGACACCAATAACTCTACATGCCCCTAAATTGACGAGAGCCTGATTCCACCACGCTGCCTCACATATTGTCAGGGTTTACATTTTCTCAGTCAAAATCAGTTGAAATAATCGTTAGGGTGCGATGTTAGCTGAAAAGAACAACACATGCTATGACTTTGGTTCGAAACCCCGACAGGTAGTCCCTGAACAGGGGCTCTCGTGGCCTTGAGGTTAAGGTGTTGGCCTCTCATTCAAAGGTCCCGGGTTCGAATCCGGGTGTGACCGAAACATTTTCTTCTCTATAATTGTCTCCTTTCACCTCCATTCCTGCTCTCTAGCAAGGTTCTGTCGTCTGCTTTTGTTTCCACTTTCTGCCCCCACTACCTCACCTTCTTGGTCCCCTCCTCTGGGCTCCGGACTCTTTCTGCAGCCTTTCAACGGCAACACCTTAGCTCTTTTTACTGCTGTCTTTCAGCCACACCCCTGATCTTCTGGTAGGAAAGATATACACCTAGCCTTCTCGGACAAGGGCGAAAAATCTCGGAGGGCCGCGTGCAAGTTGCGCATGTTAAAGATCCCTTCGAGGTCTAAAATCCATAAGAGTAGGCTTCGGCCACCACCCGGGCAAAATTCAAAATTTCTTACCAACTGAAAAAGTTTAATATGTCTCGCGCGCTCATATGACCCAAGGCCGTTGCGAGCGCCGTAAAACACTTACCAAAAAAAAGTCCTTCAACTCGAGCTGTTCACCGGGTATTGCCATGCTACTTGGCACGGTCCTATCGGGGATGGACGGTGACCTAGGAGCTGTTGTCTCTTAACCCTCTCCTTAAGTCGTGTTTTACTATCGTATCCATACGAATACGACGTGCGGAACTCTGTGCCAACACTTTCCAAAGAGGAAATTTACTCGTTAGTCAGATCCGTACTCTTTGCATAGCAGTCTTTCAAAATAATTTTTTGGAGAAATATTGAAAGTTTCCAAGAGATCTTCGAACTAGAAGTATTCTATAATGTAAAGAATACAACCCCGGGGGTACAAAAGTGACCCCGGAACGTACGGATAGGGTTGAATAACTCGCTCGATTTGGTCGTAAAACAGTCACAATGATACTACTATCACTCACATGAATTCATGCAAGAAGGTGGTAATTGTTATTGTAAACGTTTGGCAGCCCAACTGACATTCTTTATATCTTTATATCTTTAAGGAAGCGGGCTGCTCTGCTCTGCTCGACCCTAGGTGTTGAGAACAACCCAGACTGAGAGGGATGCAACGTCGCAGTAAATAGTCAGATATTAGAGAAAAAATATCCCCATACGGGAATAGAACTTATGTCTTCTGCTTACAACGGCAATATGCCTAACTGTTACAGTACAGCCCAGACACCAGTTCGCCAACGCGACAAAAACGAACATCTTTGCAGGAGATGCATGAGAAAAGGGAACATAACTTCATCTAGAAATTAGAAATCAGGATGAAAAAAAATACACAGCTAGAATTTAAAATCGAGTTTAATCAACCTAGATCTAGAACTAACAAGCTGGACAATCGTCTTACGACAGCTTCTGCAAAACGTGTTGCTCAGCTTTTGTTGTCTTTCTTGTTGTTGTTGTCTTTGTTGCTGTTGTTGTTGTTGTTGTTGTTGTTGTTGCTGCTGCAGTAGTTGTAGTTGTAATTGTTGTTGCTGTTGCTGTTGTTGTTGTTGTTGTCTTTCTTGTTGTTGTTGTCTTTGTTGCTGTTGTTGTTGTTGTTGTTGTTGTTGCTGTTGTTGTTGTTGTCTTTGTCGTTGTTGTCTTTGTTGTTGTTGTTGTTGTTGTTGTTGTTGCTGTGGTTGTTGTTGTGGTTGTTGTTGTTGTCGTCGTCGTCGTTGTTCTTGTTGATGTCTTGCAGTTTTGATTGTAGTTATTGCTGCTGCTGCTGATGTTGTTGTTCTTGTTGTTGTTATTGTTGCTATTCTTGTTGATGTTGTAATTGTTGTTGTTGTCGTCGTCATCATTGATGTTTTTATGACTGTTTTGAGGTTGTTGTTGTTGTTGTTGTAGTTGTTGTTGTTGTTATTGTTATCATCGTTGCCATTATCGTAAATGTTATTTGGTTGTTGTTTTCATCGTCGTCGTCGTCGTCGTCGCCGTTGTTGTTGTTATTTTATTGTCGATGATTTTTTCTTCATGGCGCTGATTTACAGTCAGTGTTTTATTTATCTTGGTTTAAAAGTGGTAGTTGTTGTGTTTGTTGCTGTTGTTGTTGTTGTTGTTGCTGTTGCTGTTGTATCTGTTGTTGCTGTCGTGGATGTCATCCACGTTAAGAATGATTATAGTTTGCTGTTATTGTTGTTGACCGCTGTTGCTGTTGTTGTTGTTGTTGTTGCTGCTGTTGTTGTTGTTGTTGTTGTTGTTGTTGTTTTTGTTGTTGTTGTTGTTGCTGCTGCTGCTGTTGTATCTGTTGTTGCTGTTGTTGTTGTTGTTGTTGTCGTCGTCGTTAAGAAGGATTATTATTTGCTGTTATTACTCTTGACCGTTGTT
>NW_004797337.1:38516-39861 GCF_000002075.1 Aplysia californica | reverse complement strand
CCCCCCCTTGTACCCCCTCCTCTGGACTCCTAACTCCTTCTACTGTCCTTTTACTGCAGCTACTCCTTGGCTCCTTCATTCTGCTGTCTTTTTACTGCAGCTATTCCTCGGCTCCTTCATTCTGCTGTCTTTCAGCCACATCCTTTGTCTTAGGCTAGGTAAAATGGAACACCTTGCCTTTTCGGTTGAAGAACAAAAACATTTCGGAGGGTCCGTGTTAAAGTTGCGCACGTTAAACATCCCTTGGTGGTCCTAAAATCGATAAGAGAAGGCTTCTGCCACCACCCGGGCAAAATTCAAAATCAATTCCTACCAAAGTGTATAATAGATACATGTCTATTATTATTCGAAACATATGGTAGTATAGACTGGTTGTACTTAACCTTATTTGAGCTCGATGTCAGAGCACAGATTGTCATCTTCAGCTATGTCCTGATCAATTCTGAAACAATTATTTAGTTTTTTTGTGATTGTGTTTGATTTGAGTTTGAGTGAAGAGAAGCACATCGACACAATAACGGTCGTTTAGTGCCGGGAAATAGTGAGAAGTACAAACAGAAACAGCAGAGGGAACGATAAGAAGGAGAACCTACCAGAGGCCCCCTCTAACCACACCCTTCAAGGCTTCAATGTCTTTTATAACCTGAAGACTTAAAGAACATCAGTTTTGTTTAGTTTTTTGCGCAGTATCTACATGTATTCGGAAACGGCTCCGACGGAAATAGACCAATCAAAATGCTTTGTGCCTCTAGACCAAGTAAAAAAAAATCGGGGACCCCCCTGTTTTAACCCATAATTTGATATTTTGCAGTGAAGTTTGAAATTTTCTCGAAAATAATTGATTTGCGAATGTTTTAATCGCTATATATGTGATCTGCAGCAAATATTACGCAGTTTGACCCCCCAAAGCAGTGTATCTGAAGGCGGGAGTGCGTCTCCGAATATCTTCTGCCAGTTTGTTGACAAGACTGGCTGTCTGATCACAGAAAGAATAGATGGAGGGAGGGATAATACAAGGAAATAAGGCAGGGAAGCTGGATGGATGGAAGGAACAGAGAAAGGGGGGAAAGAAGGTAAGATGAGAAGAAGGAAGGAAGGAAGGAAGGAAGGAAGGATGGGTGAATGGTCAGGCGGTCAGATGAATAAACCCGAATGGTGATGGATGTACATAAATGTGGATGAATGGATATTATACAGATACATGACTCAGGAGAGAGAGAGAGAGAGAGAGAGAGAGAGAGAGAGAGAGAGAGAGAGGAAGAGAGAGAGAGGAAGAGAGATAGAAACAAACATCTTCTTCTTCTTCTTCTTCTTCTTCTTCTTCTTCTTCTTCTTCTTCTTCTTC
>NW_004797337.1:34379-35638 GCF_000002075.1 Aplysia californica | reverse complement strand
AAATTCGTGTAAAGTGCCTTTCCCAAGGATACAACGTCGGGTCCCTGACGGGATTCGAATCCACGACCTTACGGTTGCGAGTCCGAGAGCCTAACCACTAGGCCACCGACGCCACTAAAAGACCCCGTTAAGGATTCGAACCAGGACGGCTCCACAGTTCGGTTGCCAAATGAGCCAACAGCCCAAAAACATCTCTAGGTTCTCCAAGACGAGCCTATTGTGTTAGACAGTAGCGTAAAAGTATGTATAAGCGGGTATTTTACGCCTCCATCGCCACAATTTAAATCATTTGTACAAGGTGGTCTCTGACTTTGCCTGTCAGGACCCACCCAGCCTCAGAGGGACACAACATCCGAGATGAAACACTAAGACACTATAGTGCGGTCAAAAATGTGTGGCGCAACTTTTCGTCAAATATTTCCTTAACTATCAAACATAGACTCTCTCTCTTTGTACAGTGACTTGTATCAATTTGTCTTGATAGATGTATTTATAGTATCTTATATAAATTTGTGAAGAAAGGTTTTTAAATCTGGCCTCACTTGTTATGAAAAAATATGATTAAGTTAAGACAAATTGATAAAAACTCTGTGCAAAGTATGGGTGCCATTGATTCTCCTGTTAATTAGATATTTGAGGATAAGTTGCGCCACGAATTTTTGACCACACTAAAGATAACAACCCCCCCCCAAGGGAAAAGGGAATCGAACAAAGGCATCCAGCATATTGTGACTCCGAAGCGGTTTGATAGAGCGCTGACACCGGTGGTGATGATGGTGGTGGCGTGATCCCCGCAGGGTCAACTTGAGATTTCTCAGGTGTGGGTATCGGAGATCGATGGAGAGGGGAGAGACAAGCCGGGCGGAGTGAGAGAGATATGCGTCATGACGTGCTACAATCAGGCGCTCGTCAATTTTTTTTTTTGCCATGAGGAGTTATTGGCATCATCTTAAAGCTTGTTCAGTTGTCTTGCTATCTGTAAAAAAAATGCTCGTCTATCTTGAATAGAAGTCAAGATATTTGAGATTGAAGAAGGTGAGGTCGCCTGGTTTCAAAAGTACAATTCGCGAGAAATGGTCGCCAAAGTTTGGTTATTCCCATAGCTTGATAGTTCTTGGAAACGGAAAAATTACATTTTTTAAAAATGCCGTTAATCAATGTTTTCCCCTAAAATCCACCCAGACGTGTGTTCTTAATTGGACTACAAAGGTGTTAAGCACCCCCCAAAAAAAACAAACAACAAACAACCCCAACCCCCA
>NW_004797337.1:32467-33603 GCF_000002075.1 Aplysia californica | reverse complement strand
ACACACACACACGCACGCACGCACGCACGCACGCACACACACACACACACACACACGTACGCACACAAACACACATACATCACCGCAATAGACTACTCTATAGATCGTATCCCATTAATGAGCATTAACAGACGTTTCAGGAAAAAAAAACCTGAAAGGATTTTTATTAATTAATGACGTCAGCAAAGCATACTGCAACGAATGCTTAGCATCGAGACATTTAATTTTAATTTCCTTTCCTATTTACTGAACAAATCTGTATAGTAATTTTATTTCAAACAACGTACAGAGGATTAGTCTAGAGATCCCCCCTCCCCCCAACCTCCTTTAAAAAAATTTAAACCTCAGGACGTGGGGGGGGGGGGGCACAAGCTGGTTGACTCCAGATCCCGAAACCGTTAATTATTTTAGACTTTTATGACAGCTGAGTAAGCAGAAAGTGGGTCAAATTATTACTATTACCCAAGAATGTACAAGACATAGGGGAGGAAACTGACCACCTGCGAGATGATATTCAGAGGAGAGAATTGACCCCGACCAGAAGAGATCAGATTCAAAACGAGATGGTCAGATAGATATAGATGGCAGGAATGATTCCACCTTTCCGCGGTATCGAACAACAGAGAATAGAATCAGATAAGGCAAAGGGATCGAACAACAGAGAATAGAATCAGATAAGGCTAAGGGATCGGACAACAGAGAATAGAATCAGATAAGGCTAAGGGATCGGACAACAGAGAATAGAATCAGATAAGGCTAAGGGGTTGGACAACAGAGAATAGAATCAGATAAGGCTAAGGGATTGACCACCTCCGAAGAATACTCCCACACAAACCAGCAATGCGAGCCGATAAGGCGAGACATTGTGGCTGAAAAAATAGAGGGTACTCTGGCGTGGTTTGCTCTTTCTATCCTATCGAACATCTATCGTCCTTTTTTCTCTCTTCCTTTTGTTGTGCAAGTTACTCTCTAGTAACACCTCTATTCTTCGGCATGTATATGAACTTATTGTGTTGAAATGAAAACACCTTAACCTAGAGGCTACGGAGCCCCCATAGGAACAATTTAAAGTGAACTTTATTTAGGGTGTTTGGGGGTGAGGGCTTGGAAGTGGGGGTGGAGGTGAGGGGGGGGGC
>NW_004797337.1:28788-29853 GCF_000002075.1 Aplysia californica | reverse complement strand
AGAGAGAGAGAGAGAGAGAGAGAGAGAGCAAGAGAGACAGTTTCCACGGCAGCGACCACACGCGTAGTTAAAGGAGCAGCTACGAGTACATCACAAGGGAGGACAAAAATGACTTCTGCAACAAGGTGTGAACTGTTTCCATCGTACTTGCTCAACGGTTCAACAATGGCAGCACCACCGTCCTCAAACCGGTTCAACGGTTCATCAACGGTTGTACCACAGTCCATATTTGTTTGTTTTAGTAGATTTTTTTTCTGCGCTCGCAACTGCATAAGGTCACATGAGCGCCAGAAGATTAGAGGTGTTACAAAAGAGAAACAAACATAAAAAAAGAAGGAGGGGAGATAAGGAAGATAGATGTTTGATAGGAAAGTAGAAGCAAACCACACCAAAGCACCCGCCAAACACCCACACCACAGTCCTTAGTTCGGCCTAGATTTCAAAGTCTACAGTTCTTTTTATGGCTGTCTTTAATGAGCTGGGATGCAGAAAAATGCCAGCTCGTTGGGTTCCAAAATAGATGACAGATGACCACAAGGCACACCGCACCAATGTTCACAAGGCATTTTTGGAACCGTGCAGGAAAAACACATACACATTATGGCAACATGGGAACAGAGCCTGCTGGTGACTTCCAAGAACCTAATGAAAGTTGTTTAGATCACAGTCCTGATCTTGCTCCTCCAGACTTCCATCATTGCGAGCGCCGTAAAACCTTATACTATACATACATACATACAGACTTCCATCTGTTTGGACCGATGCAACAACGACACCCAGCCGGGGAGAAAATCACTGATGACTTCAACCTTGTGGAGCGCGTCAGAGACTGGACATGTTTGTCGCTTGGCGTAAAATTCTAGAGACGTGAGGGGCATTTACCCAAGGAGTGATGGGGGAAGCACTTGTTTGTTCGTGAAGACTACTATGAGGAATAAAAAGAATATTTAAGCTAACCAATTGTGTGAGTTGTAGATTTATATCACACATGACAAAACTTCATTTTATAGCCATTTTCGTGTTATTTCTGGGACAGACCTTGTATGTATATTGTATATATATATA
>NW_004797337.1:26122-27597 GCF_000002075.1 Aplysia californica | reverse complement strand
CCCTTGGTGGTCTAAAATCGATAAGAGTAGGCTTCGGCCGCCACCCGGGCAAAATTCAAAATTTCCTACCAACTAAAAGTATTAGGTGTGTCCCGCGCGCTCATATGACCTTATGCAGCTGCGAGCGCCTTAAAACATTTACTAAAAAAAATACTTATACAGGGTGCCCACTACAGTTGGATCGCCCGACTCGATCGCCTGAAACTGAAAACAAACACGTTTGATTTTGAGGCGATCGTGTCTGGCGATCGGCCCGATTGGCCGATCCGATCCCGTCTGTAGTGGGCACCCCGTATAACTCACTGCTAGAATGCGCGATTTTCCTGTAACTTTTGATTGCCGCTCGTATAGCAGACCAGAAAGAGCCAATCTTCGTGAGGAGAAGTGTTACTTGATGTTGTGCTATATGGCTGGGAAAACGTTGCGTAAAAAGACAAGTGGACGTAACGTTTACTTCAAAATCTCAAGATCTACTCTAACTCAAAGCGAATTAGAAGTTATTTATTCAATCCGTGTTTTGTGTTTTTGATTGACAATCTATACAATTTTGCTTAATTAAACTTCAACTTCAATAGGTTGGAGCGTGCGAGGGTGTTGGGAGTACGGGGAAAAAGGGAGAGGGGGGGTTGAAGGGAGGGGGTCAAAGGTGAGCAGGGAAGTGGTAAAATATGACGAGGGGGGGCGGAGTAGTTTGGATCTATATCTACATGTCCGTCTGCTGGGATGTTCTATCAATCTCAGCCCGGGCTGGCCATGACAGGCAAAATTGAGGCAGCCCACAAGCCCGCTTCCTAAAAACAAAGAGCCTAAAACACTTCTACTCCACCTTTTTTTAGCAGCTAACGCCCACTTTTGCCGTCTTTTTAAAGCAAACTTTTTCTGAATGCCCACCTATAATATGTATTTTCTAGTAAAAGCAAAGTTGTTCCCGCATCCGATCCGGACTTTGGGCGTTGCCCTGTTAGTGAGACAACGTCCTGGGCCTTCGGCATATTGTGGTAGGGTGGCCAGTTCCTTTCCACGCCGCCTTTACTTCCCCAACTCAAAGTCAGGTACCCATTACTGCTGGGTGGGCAGGGGGGTTGGGGGGGCGAAAAAAATTCCGTGTCCGAACCGAGGCTCGAACCTTAAGTAGGGCAGTTAAAAAACCACCTGTCACTTCTCGGGTGATCCTCACAGCCCGCCAAAATTACCACATCGCTGGGCAATACCGCCACTGTAGGCTTGTGACACTCGTAAAATCATACAAAATCATAATGGAGAGAGATCTTTCTCATATCTTGGTCCATTTAGAAGGAACAGAATACCCATGGATCTAAGACAAACAATACCACTTGATAGCTTCAAAAGACGTCTTAAGCCTTTTCTGTTCCTACAGGCCTATCCTTCATAAGTTTTTAGCGTTATTTTCTATTATATTTGCTCTGTGCATACGTCTGAATGAAAATAGTCCGTGTGTGTGTGTGTGTGTGTGT
>NW_004797337.1:23258-25378 GCF_000002075.1 Aplysia californica | reverse complement strand
CTGTACAAGCTAGCACTATACCTAAAACTTGTCTTTTTCTTATTCATGACTGTGCTCTTTCTCTCTCTCTCTCTTTCTCTCTCTCTCTCTCCAGAAATGTCGCTGATGGATGCTAACTATACCGCGGATGAGCACCTGGCTTCCAGATCTCTGTCACTCACACCTCTGCCCGTTGGCCAACAAATTAAGAAAACAATACAGTTTAATGAAGTAAGTTCTCGGGAATTTATTTTACTTGTCACTTGTTAACACCTATATTATACTTTATTACTCTCAAACTTAAAGATAGTAGAATTCTGCTCTCTATAATATAATGTCTTCTGTAAGTTTTAACTTTGATTTTGTTTTTCTATTCATGTGAAAATTAATGTATGTGTTTATATACATGATAAAATTATGTATGTGAATTTGTGTGTAGGGGGAGAGAGAGAGAGAGAAGAGAGAGAGAGAGAGAGAGAGAGAGAGAAAGAGACAGACAGACAGATGTATCCTAGCCTGTATCACACCATCATTCTCTAAATTGCTCACCAACACGCACAACAACCCAAAGAACCATCACCCCCCCCCCTCCACCCCTCCATTCCTTGTCCATCTCATACTCTCATACAAAAACTCTTTAAACGAATTGTCTAGTCTAGCAGTACTTAGGTCCAGGTTTGACCCTATTGACCAAAACCTGTTGAATACACAGGTCTCATTAGATGTAGATCTAGTAATTCTAGTAAAGGCACCTCTTGATTTCCTCTGAAATACACATACTTTAGGTATTGAAAACTACATTTTTATTTCCAATCCAGCCTTCATTCGTAAGTACGGCAACTAGCCAAGCAGTCGAGCCGTACTTATTTTCGGCCCTATAAGAAACCTGTGGAGTACACAAGTCTCATTAGTAATTTTATTCAGGTTTATAATGCATGCACTGTCAGTAAGGCACCTTTTCGGTTTCGCCTCAAGCACAAATACTTTAGATATTGCAAACTAAAAATTTATTTACAAATCAGTAGGCTTGTAGGCTTATTTATTTGCTGTTTGTCAGTCTAGACATCATATTATAAGTCCTGCTAGCCTGCCAGGCCAAGTCTAGTGCGGCTAGCCTAACAGTCTAGCCGTCATTAACTCTTTGACAACGCACATTCTGGTCACCAAAACGCTTAAAGTTAAAGTTAACGGTTAAAGTTAACGACATGCGGTCTTGGGGCGCTTTAAAAAAAAGAAGCGCTACTCCGATTTTCATACACATTATCCCATTCTGTTTTAAAATGAACAACAACAAAAGGTATACAGTGAAGTGTAACTCATGTTTCTAATTTGTATAGGATGGGTCGAAATGTGTCACAACATTGCATTTGGCGTACTGCTGATCGGCGTATAGTGGTGTCGGGGTCCTAGTGGTTAGGCTCTCGGACTCGAAACCGTAAGATCGTGGGTTCGAATCCCACGTTGTGTCCTTGGGAAAGGCACTTTGCACAAATTTTCCTCACTTCACCCTGGTGGAAATGGGTACCCGGATATAGACAGTGAACGATCTTGTCAGTTTGATAGTGTTTGAGCGCGTGAAATCCGCAGCTTGCACTGTATGCTTCCGCGGAGGCCGAGAATGTTTCTGAGTGTTCCCAGAGCGTCTGCTGGGGTAATAATAGTTATAAAGCGCATAGAGCATGCTCTTGAGCATTGATATGCACTATATAAATGCAATTATTATTATTATTATTTGTCCACTACGTCTTCAAAGAGTTAAGTACGGCCAGCCTCTTCCTTCTTTAAACACCAGCATCCGTGATGTAGCGTTCAGGTGCTTCAACGTTGCTCGCACAATAGATCTACGTGGGCTCGATTTCAGTGCAGGTTGTTTTATTTGTTAGTTCGTTTGTTTGTTTGTTTGTTTGTTTGTTTGTTTGTTTGTTTGTTTGTTTATAGTTGTTGTTTAAAAAAATCAAGTGCCTTTGTGTTTCTGCCGTGAGGTTCTATCCATCGGTTGGCCCTGACAGAAAAGATCTAAGCAGCCCTTGTCCTAAATGGTCGAAATTGTGTCAATGAGGGCGTAAAACACATACATTTAGATCTATTAGGAATTCTTTACAAGGTAACCACACCGGCACCTCCCCCCCACCCCCCTCAAC
>NW_004797337.1:17021-19071 GCF_000002075.1 Aplysia californica | reverse complement strand
GGGAGAGAGAGAGAGAGAGAGAGAGAGAGAGAGAGAGAGAGAGAGGCAGACAGACAGACAGTTAGACAAAGAAAGACGAATACTCAAACACCATTTTTGACACACATACAAACTCACTTCTCAGGAGGCAGGAGCACTCGTCCACGTCCCCGCACCATGATGCACATGCGCACTGATGCACTTCCACCTTTGACCTCCTTTGACCTTTGCACCCACGAAAGTCGCGGAGAGAGCTCACACCCAACAGGTTCAGCCAGCTAGTACTCACTCAGTCTTCTCTCAGTACGTGCGGAAAGAGACTGACGTGTGACGTGGCCGAATTATCGAATCACAAAACCCGAACGTTGATTTGGAAGCAGGCTAGAAATATAATACAAGCAATTGGGGGCCTAGCTTTAAAAAATCAGTCTTTGAGTCCCTGAATAATCGAATTACAAAACTCACACGTTGAATTTGAAGCAGGCTAGAACGGCAATACAAGCAATTGGGACCTAGCTCAGAAATCGAAGTTTCTGAGTCCTTGGATAGTCGAAACACAAAACTCACACGATGGTTTGAAAGCAGGAAAGGGATGCTAGCACTTGGGTCGTCTCTCAGGAAGTGAAGTCTTTAAATCACTTTTGTATAGAGCGCGAGGAATTCTCCGAGGCTGTGCTTTTGTTGAAATGTTCAAAGCGTAGCATAAACGACGTATTATTCCCAGGAAGAGTTGAGTTCTTTGAGGTGAAAGAAAGAAACAAAATTAATAAAGTTATAAATCTAAACGCGTCTGATTTCTTTAAAAATATCCACAGGAATTCACAGAGAACCGTTCGACATAACACTACAGCAGGTGAAAATGTAATTTTGCTTTGCACTTCGGACGTGTGTGAGTCAGGTTTGTGACTTCGGCTTTTCCTGTACGAGAGAGTGCAGAGACCTGCTGGAAATGAACCAGGAGCTCTGGTGTGAGATTCAAACCCAAAACTCCGGACAGAAAGTGTCTGATTTCCCACAAGACCTTGAGATAGTGCATCTATTATAAGCGATGTCGTGATGACGAGGTCGAAAGATGGGCCCGACTATGATTAATTTCAGAACACACACACACGCACACACACAAGAATAGCGCAGAATGTTTTAAGTCTTTGAGTAATCACCTTTATGACGGCAATTTCTTCACTAGCTCAAATGACTTCTGTCTCTGTGAAAGTAATCAAAATCATGGACAGCAAAGTTTGGATACCGCGTCGCTTCAGCTGATTACGTAGCCAAACAGTCCCAGTTTTAGAGAAATCGAGTTGTACAACTCTCCGATAGGTTGCAGGAGGAGGTCACGAGGCGGCCAATCACAGAACTGCTTACGACCATGTGATCAGATCTCAGACAGACGCAGGAATTTTTCCTCCAGATAAATGCAAGAAAAGTGAGAAAAAAAAACAACAGACATTGAAGTTTTTGACCCTGCTAGGGAGCTTTGACCATAACACAAGCTGATTAGGAAGATAATGTCCTCGTTTTCTGCTTGTTTATTGTGGTTTTTAAAATGTTAATAAGGTGGATATGTAGGCCTATTAAAGCAATAAATATTATCCCCGTACCTACGGCTTCGGTTTTATTTAATTTCTAGCTAGGTAAACCTAAACATAATAATATACCCACTTCTTTCTTTGTTATTTAGATGAAGATACGTAAATTTAAAAAAATTAGAAACGTCTTTTTTTTTCGTTTACGACAAGTAAAATTTTATGTAGGTTTTATAACTTTAGTTAGAAAAAATGGCACAGGGTGCAAGCCACTATAAAACTGAGAGCGTGCTGCGTTAAGGCAAGTATTTTTACAGATACGATGGCTTTGGCGAAATAAAACAAAAATACCGGTTCAATTAGTCGTACGCTGTTGTGCCTAGTTTTTTGGTGCTCTCTGGCTAAAAGATGCATTTAACTTGCACACACACACATACAAATACAAATACAAATACACATACATATCCCCCCCCCCAACACACACTCAAACATTCACACAAACAAACACACATACCACACACATACACATACACAAAACACATACA
>NW_004797337.1:11909-15886 GCF_000002075.1 Aplysia californica | reverse complement strand
TATGATATATATATATATATATACATATTCATACTATATATATAATACAATATTATATAGGAATGTGCTGTCTGCAGTGACAGCAGCATACACTCTGCCGATTATAATATATATATAATGTCAAATATCTACCATGGAATAGTCACCCCTACGGGCATCTGGCATGGCAGCATACCGTTCATTAATTGATAGCTGTATCCCTTCTCCACAACTTGTATTCACATTATATTTCCTTCAACTTTTTCAGTTTAACTCATAAATGTACGCGAAGTGCATTTAATAAAAATTGTTCAATTTTTTCCCTCTTTTCCTCTCTCTTAATTCTTCCATTTTAAACTATGATCTTCGTCATCAAACTGCTCTGAAATCCACATATTTTTCCCTTCTTTTGGACACCTTGATTACTATTGAACGATTTCAGATTTTGTCTAGATATATACCTGATTCCATTTTCGTTTTCTTCCTTATTATTTTGGTTTTATTGATTTCTTCCTCCAAGTTTTATTTTTAAAATGTTCTTTTCATTAAATGCACCGATTTCAATATTTGTGTTTCATTCAGTGTATTACATTTTACTTATTTATTTTTTAAATTTTGTATTGTGTTACGTCGTATACAGCACATTCAGGCTATATAAAGGACGGATGGCGCTTAATGTGACATTCCTCGTCAAGCTGTATCAACAGAGGGGGTGTATTTAATTCGCAGCTGTTTACAATACACAACACATGTGCAGACATTATGTCCCACCACAACCAAGTGAAAAGTAAACGTGTCGAATAATAAATCATAGCGGGAAATTAAATTCAAAAGCCACAGACTAAACATTTTTTCACAGCCGCAGATTACATCATCAATGCCTTTCACCCCTCGCAGGGTATAGGCCACATACAAGCTCCTTCCATTCATATCTGTCGAGGGCCATCCTTCCGAGCTCGTTCTAAGTGAGCTTCATCTCTCTCATATCCCTTCCGACGCATCTCCTCCATGTGTCCCGTGGCCTACCTGTGCCTCGTGCTCCTTGTGGGTTCTACTGCATTGACTGTCTTGTGATGTTTCTGGGCTTTCTTAATGTGTGTCCCATCCATCGCCACTTTCTTAGTCCTATTTCTACTTCTATATCCTTTTGTCCTGTCCCTTCCCTTGTTCTATTCTGCCACTTAATTCTTAGAATACTCCTCATTCATCTGTTGATGAAAGTCTGGACTTTATTCAGCACTGTCTTTGTTGTCTTCCAAGTTTCGCAGCTGTAGAGGAGCACAGACTTGACGTTGGAGTTAAAGAGTCGAATCTTGGTGCGCAGTGCAACGTTGCTTGCTTTCCAGACTTTTGATAATTGATTGAATGCTGACCTTGCCTTGGCGGTTCTTGCTTTAACATCTGCCTCGGTTCCACCTTTACCATCGAGCAGATTACATGCTCCCTAATAAAGAACAAGGACAAAAATAACTGCTTATCTGAGGGTGGTCCCTAGATGTTCCTTTGGTGATAAAGGTTTCCGAAAATTGGTTTCACGTTGTTCTATTCTGGGTCCATAGCAGCAAAAACAATGTTGTAGGCTCCATTCTAATAAGTGTCACGACAAGGTGGAATCAGGCGCTCGTCAGTTGTGGGGCATATGGAGTTATTGATGTTATATCTTAAAGCCTGTTCATGTCCCTTCCTTTTGGTGAAAAAATATCCATCTTTTTATAACAGAAGTTGAAATATTTGCGATTGAAGGAGGTCAGGGTCGCTTGGTTTCAGGGGCAAACTTTGTGAGGAAATGGCCGCCAAAGTTTGGTAACCTCCATAGCCTGGAAGTCTTTGGAAACTGAACATTTATATTTTGTGTGCCTTAAATCTATGTTTATCAGTAAATTTTACACAGAAATGCGTTTTTAAAAGAACCTAGAAGCTGTTGAACGAAAAATAATTAGAAAAACTTGTCCAACGTCCAGAAAAATGCCAGTTTCTTTGATTTCATTATTTTGGAGAGTGCCTGATGCCTCACATATAAGATATTCATGCACATTTAATCTTCTCTTCGCCGTTGAAAACTTTTTTGACGATGTGATGAAATTCTCAATAAGTATTTCATTGTTGAAGTATCATGTGAACCCAATATCGCCTTAGGTAGAAGCATCTTCTTTTTAGTTAATACGTTTCTTTCCATCTGGGCGGCTGGCGGGTGTTCTGGTGTGGTTTGCTTCTTCTTTCCTCTCAAACCATCGTGTTTATTTCTCCCCCTTCTTTATTATATTTGTTACTCTCTTGTAACACTTCTAATCTTCGGCACTTATATGACCCTATTGTGTTGCAAGTGCCGTAAAACTGTTACTAAAACAGGGGGCCATTTTACGCCGACCACTCACTCACAAGGCTAGCCGAGGTCATGACACGACAGTGAGTACAAAATGGCCCACTATGTTTGGTACCTCACCCATAGTCATTTTCACAACAAGGTCACGTGACGTTGACAAATCCACTCACTGTGTTGACAGCCCTTTAAAATAGCAGGTGATTCAGTGGTAAAGAGTTTGAAGCCCAAATTCCTTTTTCTCCCCTTTCACTCTCATCTTTAGTGGTGTGTGTGTGTGTGTGTGTGTGTGTGTGTGTGTGTGTGTGTGCGTGTGTGTGTGTGTTTGTGTGTGTGTGTTTATATGTGTCCGTGTGCGTGTATGTGTGGGTGCGTGTATAGATGGATGAGTGTGCATCTCTCTCACTCATCCCATATCTATCTATCTATCTATCTATCTATCTATCTATCTATCTATCTATCTATCTATCTATCTATCTATCTATCTATCTATCTATCTATCTATCTAGATTTTGATAGAGCAGTAGAACATTAATTTGGTTTCTGACCTCATGGTCTTAGCAACCCAAAACCTCCACAAATGGCAGACAGAACTTTGTAATACTAAGTTAGCGATTTTTCTGAACTTAGAAAACCCTGGTACACTATTTACTTTCACCTAATACAGGGGTCACCAAACTTTTTGTCTTTCAAAGTGGGCCGATAGGACATATTTTGTTCAGTACGATACACTTATAACATGAAAAATGAACATACAGTAATAAGAAGTTATGAAGTCTATACAATCATGTCTAATTTGCACTGCAGTGGGTGGCTGAAGGACGCCACTGGTTGGCCCTACTTCTTTATTCTTCCTCTGTTGTTTCTGTCTGTCTGTCTTACATTTTCCCAGCACTAAATGACCATTAATGTGTCGATTTGCTTCTCTTTACTCAAACAAACACTGGCACTGTAGAGTTCAATGAAATGATAAAATTTGAATAATTTTGGTGACCCAGGCCTGAGGGTGCTATAAACACATTATGTGTCACGACGTGGTGGAATCAGGCGCTCGTCAATTTATGGGCATATGGAGCTATTGGTATCATCATAAAGTCTATTCATTTGCCTTGCTTTTGGGGAAAAGAATATCCATCTATGTTGAATAGAAGTCGAGATATTTGCGATTGAAGGAGGTCAAGGTCGCCTGGTTTCAGAGGTGACATTAGCGAGAAAATGGCCGCCGCAAAGCTTGAAAATGTACATAGCCTGAGAGTCCTTGGAAACTGAACATTTACATTTGTTGTGTCTATAATCAATGTTTTTTCGACACAGAAATGTGTTTATAAATAGATATAAAAGGTGTTGAGCCCCCCCCCCTCCCAAAAAAAAGAAGAAAAAAAACAAGAAAGAATATTCGAAAACATTGCCCAACAGCCAGAAAAACGCCAATTAAAAAACAAACAAACATCATTTTGGAGAGCACTTGATCTCACCACAACGCCTCACATATCATTATTCCAAGTTGTTGTTTTATCATATGATGATATGATTGCGAGTCAGACGAAATGACCTCTCGAGCCGGATCTGGTTAGAGGGTCATAATTTGGTGAGCCGTCACTGAGGACTCAGGAACTAATGTCATTAATTGATTTTGGATGCGTCGCCTTTAATCGAGTAATAATAATGATAATAATAA
>NW_004797337.1:8488-11809 GCF_000002075.1 Aplysia californica | reverse complement strand
CTAATAATAATAATAATAATAATAATAATAATAATAATAATAATAATAATAATAATGATGATGATGATAATAATAATAATAATAATAATAATAATAATAATAATAATAATAATAATAATAATAATAATAATAAATAGCTTTTGTACAGCGTATATCCCCGCTCAACAGCAAGCTCTATGCGCTTTACACTATATTATTGCCCCAGCAGACCATAGAACACTCAGAAACATTCTCAGCTTCCCGGGAATCATACAGTGTAAGCAGCTGATTAAGTGCTCAAACACTAACAAACTGACAAGATCTTTCGCTGTCTATAGACGGGTAGCCATTCCCTCATGGGTGAAGTAAGGAAAATTCGTGTAAAGTGCCTTTCCCAAGGACACAGCGTCGAGCTCCTGACGGTATTCGAACCCACGACCTTACGGTTGCGAGTCCGAGAGCCTAACCACTAGGTAACCGACGCCAATAATTAATTATTATTTTCTTTCACCCGGTACATAACCTGTATGTATGTATGTATGTATGTATGTATGTATGTATGTATGTATGTATGTATGTATGTATGTATGTATGTATGTATGTATGTATGTATGTATGTATGTATGTATGTATGTATGTATGTATGTATGTATGTATGTATGTATGTATGTATGTATGTATGTATGTATGTATGTATGTATGTATGTATGTATGTATGTATGTATGTATGTATGTATGTATGTATGTATGTATGTATGTATGTATGTATGTATGTATGTATGTATGTATGTATGTATGTATGTATGTATGTATGTATGTATGTATGTATGTATGTATGTATGTATGTAAGATAAGATCAGATAAGACAAGATAAGATACATCTTTATTGTCCAGATCCAGGCACATTGGTTTGGTGTTTCACCACGTGTACACACACACACACACACACACACACACACACACACACACACACACACACACACACACACACACACACACACAGAGAGAGAGAGAGAGAGAGAGAGAGAGAGAGTCACACACACACATACAACACACACACACAAATGCAATCACACACACACACACACACACACACACACACACACACACACACACATGCACACACACGCATTCTTGCAATCACATGCATAATATAAATGAGCAGCAATATAAACAATACTAATCTTAAGCTAGATACACACTCAATGTTATTCTGATGCATGCTCTAAGGTCGTAAGTATACTTATACAAGACGGTTAAGATGGATGCATTTTGATGGATGATGGTAAGAATGACCTTCTATATCTTTCTTTGTTACTGATCAGAAGCCTAGGTCTTTTATTTCTGACTGATGTTTTTATTTGAGGGAACAAGGGATGTTTGTTGTCTAAAAAGATGGAATTAATTATTTTTTTGTGCAAGCTGTTACGTACAATTCATCCAAGTAGGGGAATGTAGATGTTGAAATTTTACATGCTTTCCGTATTAGTCGATTTATTTTTTCTTTAACTTGTCTTGTGTTCCCGGAGCATGCTGTTATACAAAAATTGATTATACTTTTTATGGTTGAATGGTAGAATATGGATATCAATGTTTTATCAACTTTAAAATACTTCATCTTCATTAGAAAAAAATAGTCTTTTGATCACTCTTTTATGCAGGAGAGAAGTGTGGACACGCCAGTTGAGTTTGTTGTCTATTGTAACACCCAAATACTTATAGTCTGACACTTGCTCGATGTTTTCACATTTAATTTCGAGTGGCTGCAGGGGCAGTTTCTTTATTCTAAAATCAACGACAAGTTCTTTTGTTTCTTCCCATTTAAAAGCAGCTTATGATTTTCACACCATTCAGAAAAGCTAAGTACAAAATTCCGGTTTCGTTATGGTCATCCTGAATCAGCCCAATTATGTTTGAATCATCTGCAAATTTTTTCAACTTGATGTTACTGTTGTTTATTTGGTTATCGTTCATGTGTAGTGTGAATAAAACTAGTGACAAAACACATCCTTGAGGGGCCCTTGTATTTGTCGTGATATATGTCGATGAAGAATGTTTTAATTTTACATACTGGTTTCGGTTGGAAAGAAAATTGTTTATCCACGATATTAAATTGACGTTAACACCTTTGGTTGGTAAGAAAATTGCCTATCCATGATATTAAATTGACGTTAACACTGTGTAAAATATAACAAAACCCACGTGTCATTACTTCGTCCGTGCGAGCAACGTTTATCGGGGGTATGTGTTTGCCGGTAAATGGATCAGATGTAGGAGAGGAGACCCAGATTCCAGTCGCACTCACCAACAACTGTTTTCGCCTGACCCAGATTCTGGCCGCACTCACCAACAACTGTTTTCACCTGACTCAGATTCTAGCCGCACTCACCAACAACTGTTTTCACCTGACCTTGATTCCAGCCGCACTCACCAACAACTGTTTTCACCTGACCTAGATTCCAGCCGCACTCACCAACAACTGTTTTCACCTGACCTAGATTCCAGCCGCACTCACCAACAACTGTTTTCACCTGACCTAGATTCTAGCCGCGCTCACCAACAACTGTTTTCGCCTGACGCAGGAAATTGTAAATGTCTATGTTTTACGCCCTCATTGATAATGATAATAATTGCATTTATATAGCGCATATCCATGCTCAAGAATATGCTCTATGCGCTTTACAACTATTATTACCCCAGCAGACCTTCTGAGAACACTCAGAAACAATCTCGCTATTATTACCCCAGCAGACCTTCTGAGAACACTCAGAAACATTCTCGGCTTCCGTGGAAGCATACAGTGCAAGCTGAGGATTTCACGCACTCAAACACTATCAAACTGACAAGATCGTTCACTGTCTATAGCCGGGTACCCATTTCCACCTGGGTGAAGTGAGGAAAATGTGTGCAAAGTGCCTTTCCCAAGGACACAACGTAGGGTCCCTGACGGGATTCGAACCCACGACCTTACGGTTGCGAGTCCGAGAGCCTAACCGCTAGGCCACCGACACTCACGATAACTTAGCAGGCAGAAAGTGGAGGTTGAAGAGCAGGAAAGGAGGTGAAAGACAAATGTTCGTCGCTGTCAGGTTTGGAACCCAGGATCTGTGGAATGAGAGGCGAACACCGCTCTTCTAGACCACGAGAGTCCTCTCACTCTCTCTGTTTCAAACCATATTCTCTCAATGTATTTGCCTCTCTGTTTCTCTGTCTCTGTCTCCCCCTCCCCCTCTCTCTCGCCTTGTCTCTCTCCCTCTCTATCTCTCTATCTCTCTATCCCCCCCCCACCTCTCTCTCTCTCTCTCTCTTTCTCTTTTACTCACGCACAGACACACACACACA
>NW_004797337.1:5447-6440 GCF_000002075.1 Aplysia californica | reverse complement strand
TTAATTTCAATTTGTTCTTAAACATCCATTTTCTTATGTCATTGATACATCTGGCGATTCTATCTATGAGATTGTGTACATTGTCAGTTATAGTGAATCCATACAGCTGTGTATCGTCTGCATAAAGATGGTAATTGAGGGCGATCGTGGTCGATACGAACGCCGCTGACAAATCAAGCAGAACCAAAACACAGACTTTTTTATTATCGATTTCATTTAAAAGATGATACCAATAACTCCACATGGCCAAAAGTTGACGAACGCCTGATTCCAACGTATTGTGATACATTTTGAGTTAATTTCTACCACAATAAGGACGTCTCATGAAGGCGCCCATTCTACACTCCAACTCCAACCCCCTTCCACACAACAAGTCGTAAACAATTTCTAAGCCACATTGGCGCTCATATGACCTCATGCAGTTGCGAGCGTCGTAAAACCCTCTACAATGAAAAATTAAATAAAAATAAACCGCAATAGGGAATTTAGGAAAATATCCAACATGCGAGACGCAGTCTGATGGAATATCACTCAGAGATGAAAAACGAAGGCTCTGTTGTATGCGGCTATTCTCCAATTAAGAAAATGCGACATCTCAGATGAACAGACGGATAAGTTCATTATCTGATTTTTTTTTTTAAGTTTCGCCTTTAGTAAGTGTCTTACGGCACTTGCAATAAAATTAGGGTCATGTTTGAGCCGGAGATTAGAGGTGTAAATAGCGGGCAATACACAAAGGAAAGATGGCTGAGAGGTAAGGGCTTGAGGTTTTTTCACGAGAAAGAAGTAGAAAACCACACTAGAGCGCTCGCCAACCACCCATCTGTTTTTCTTAGAACCGCTCTCGGTGATTTTGTTAAAACTCTGAACCAAGGAGGTTAAAAAAGTGGCAAAGTTTACAGTTCACCAACTTAAGTAGTCATTGAGGACAGATAACTTTACACGCACACATACATACACACATACACACACACACACACACACACACACACA
>NW_004797337.1:0-1830 GCF_000002075.1 Aplysia californica | reverse complement strand
GTGCGTGTGGGATCGTCGTTAACGTATATAATACGTTATTCCCGAAGCGGAGTTGGATGTATCTGTTCGAAGACTTCCGTGTGAAAAAGTACCGAGATCTGTTCTCTCTCTTCCAACTGTACCCGTACCCGTCTTTTTAACGACACCCCTCTTTTTATTGTATCTAGATTTCTGGTTGTGGGATATTGGCGAGGATTGCTTGAGGATTTCCTCACTTGTGGGAGATGTTGGAGAGTACAGGAGGATTCATTCTGTGGTAGTTGGACGAGCGTTTATTGGCGGAAATCTCGAAGTGTTTGATGGGTAAGGTATCGGGTGTTGTTGAGAAGCATGACTGTGTTCGTCGCTGTTCTTTTTTCTTTTTTTTATTATTTTTTTTTTTATTTGTTTGTGAAAGGTTTGTTTGATGGTGTCGTAATGTTTGAGTTGCGTTTAATTTTGTGTGACTCTATTTTATGCTGGTTTTATTTGTTTATTGATTGTTTAATGTTTGAGATTTTCTTGATTTTGCCTGATACTTTTGTGTTATGTTTGTTTGAGTTTTTGTTCGCAAACACGCACAAAAGAAACGCCAGAGAAAGTTCACAGTCTATTTTATAGTCGATATCTGCGTTTATTTTGCTTCAATTAACTGGAGACAAGCACATCAATGCTAGATCTATAACTGTCATTTAGTTTTGGAAAACGTAAGACAGACAGAAAGAAACAACAGAAGGAAAGGAAAGAAGTAGGACCTACCAGAGGAGCACTCCAATTACCCTCTCGATCATTTTTTCCAACTTTCATAAAATGTTTATAACAACAACAACAACAATTAACAAGGAACGTTGTTTCAACTTTCAATAAGTTCCCATGAGAACATTGTCACAATTTAAAAAAAAAAAGCTTTAGTATGGGTGTTTCGGCACTTGCAACACATTAAGGCCACATTAGTGTCGAAGATTAGAGCTGTTACAAGAGAGTCATCATCATCATCACCCGGTGCCTCGCCGACGGGCGTGGGTGATCATTGACCTCCACTTCACTCTGTCCCTCGTTGCAGCGATGGTGTCTGTCCTTTTTGCTGGTCCCAGCCATGTTGTCAACTTGTCCAGTTTCTTTTCCCTCTGGCTGCATCTGCCTGTCTTTCCATCAAACTTGGCTGTTGCTGCAATATTTTCCCAATCCTTCTTTCCGCATTTGTGAGTTCAATAAACTTTGCCCTGAGAGAAACAAACACAAAAAAAGTAGAATAGAGAATATCAGGACGGTAGATGTTTGATAGGAAAGATGAGCAAACCACACCAGAGCACCCGCCAACCATCCACTGTCGTCAAAATGAATGAGAAAAATCTACATATTATTATGTAGGTCGAAACATGGCCCTTAAAAGGGCTCTGTGATCAGGCAAGGGTATTAAATGAAACGCATGGTGACATCGTATGTTCAGAAACTCTCTGAGTTGTTTTAGTACGGTTCTACTGCCCTCACAACTGCATAAGGTCATATGAGCACCAAGGGGTGGATGTCCACAGAGATGTCCAAACGGGGAATCAGACTTACTCTGCTCACCTCTCTAGCCTCAATACCACAAAGGCTGCTTTGACTATCAAGGCACCCCGGAAAAAGCAGTTCACAAGAGTGACAAACATACAAAATAAGTAGAGGAAAATTGATGATAGTAAAAATGAGGAAAGAAAAAGCAGCAGTCCCTCCTATAATGTTCCAGCATAGTATTAGCATGACATTGATAAATCAGCCCATTTACAATTCTAATTTGAATTGGCGTAAGAACATGTTAATACACCCCCTCCCCCCTTTTGGGAATGGCCTAAAGACACTTCAGTCAGG
>NW_004797336.1:1958296-1958948 GCF_000002075.1 Aplysia californica | reverse complement strand
CCCCCCTCTCTCTCTCTCTCTTGCGCTCTCTTCTTCTCTTTCTTTTCTCGCTAAACACCTTTCTGTGTATACACAGTCTAGCATGAACATAGTGAAATCGATGGGACACATTTTTTTTAATGCCCAAATTTCGCTAAGTATCTGTCGTGAGCTAGACCGCATACATACATGTAATAATTATTGTTCATAAACCTGCATATTTCTTTAACGCGATGTGATTTTGTGGAAAGACCGAGTCTCTTCTGGGATAAAGTCATCCTTTTTTACTTTTTTGATAGCTCAGAAAAATCACAGTTAAGCAAGATCATCGTCAAGCGACATATTTCAAATAAATACAAAGAATGGAGATTCCGAAACATCGAAACATGACCAAACCGCTCCGGAAAAGGCTTGCAAAATCTAGCCATAAGTAACACCAATATTTATTGGTCTCCACCAGCAGGCGCCGAGGTGCTTTTCCCTTTCGTCAACCCGCAGCCACCTCCCAATCGTCAGCCACCCCCAACCTTTGACACGGGTCAAACTTCCATCTATTTATAGGTAGTTACCGGAACATGTATAGGTGAAGTGATGTGCCCTGATAGTCGCGATATATTATTTATTGAGATTGTTTTGGTCTCTCTTTACTCATCACCACGAGAATTTCTTGAAG
>NW_004797336.1:1952651-1957037 GCF_000002075.1 Aplysia californica | reverse complement strand
TTTTTTTTTTTGGTTGGCTTTTTTTCCCCAATCTAAATGCTGTAGGATGCGTAAACAGGTCACTTCAACTTCAAAGGCTGAACTTTTGTCTCAGGGGTAAAGGTGGGGAAGTGGGGCACTAAATGAAGAGCAAACTACCCAAGGAAATATTGCATTTTTGATGGTGCTATTTCACCAGGAGAGGTGTTATCCCTTCTTCTGATATTCACTGTGTGTATTTGTTTACCTATTGTAACTTCATCATGTAAATTATGATTTTTATAAAAACGTCCTTTGGGATTTTGTATTACTTTTCACAGAATCGAGATGAAAAGTAGTTGCCCACATATCGGAACACGTTGCCTGGCCTATTAAAAAATGAAATGCAAATATCATAAACGTGTCACGGAGGTGTCATTGACAGATTCAACAGTTAAACAGTTGATCATAATTTAACTCTTTTAACCGGATTATTTCTTCAAACGAAAGCGTTGCCATTTTGGTGGAACTCTCACCCCTTTCAGGGTAGAGTCCACTAATTTATTAAATCTCGAAATTCAGACACCATTCAAAATGTTTCTTAAGCTCTCGGACTCGCAACCGTAAGGTCGTGGGTTCGAATTCCGTCAGGGGCCCGACGTTGTGTCCTTGGGAAAGGCACTTTACACGAATTTTCCTCACTTCACCCAGGTGGGAATGGGTACCCGGCTATAGACAGCGAAAGATCTTGTCAGTTTGTTAGTGTTTGAGCGCTTCAACGGGGATATGCGCTATACAAATGCTATTTATTAGTATTAGTATGTGAGTCTGATATAACTCTTGCCGCCCTTGACGAGCTAACGTCAATTAAAGTTTATGGGGAGCACAACAGGCCGTAGGGTGAACAGTAAACGTTTTGCCAACATCTTATTGTGCATAATAACCTCTAAGTAAAGGAAGGAGCTGGTGCTATCACATTGTCCTACATTCCACATAATTTGTGTAACCCGGAATTTTAAATGATGTATGCTGTTTTAGTGAACCGTTGATCACGAAAAGCGTAGAGATACCACGATGATAAAGCACAGACCTTTGTGAGGTACCGATACTTGGTTATTGTACAGTGTGGCTGGTCATATCCATGGGGAGAAGATTAGAGGGCCCCTCCCTGGTGGGCCAATACTTCCTCAGTGTAATGTAATGAACATCAAATATTTATTGATTAACACAGATAAACAAGGGGCAGACCGAAATATTGGATGGGGATGAAAACAAATTAAGACTGATGAGCAGTCCGTATTTACAAATTTGGTTCTTGTTTAGCTATTTTGATGGTGTACAACAAGCGATAACAACAGGCAACTCTTTCCAAAAGCAGTCTGGCTGAAGGTGTTCAGACGAATCAGGCATATGAAACCGTTCTAGCAGCAACGCTTGTTTACAAGACTTTAAATGAAATGTTATACTAAGAATGATTTTCAAAGTAACCTTTAACCCTTAGTAATTGCAAAAGAGGTAGCCATGTCTAGACAGAACATCCATTGAACATTAGCATAATTGGTTAAAAATGTAAAAGACAATTTGAAAAAAAAGCTATGATTTGCAAGTTACTGAGCAAAGGAGATCTTACGCTGAAAACAGGATAATCATAAGGCACATAAAACAACATCAACATTGTTCGTTCAAGAGAAAATTGTGACTCGACTCAAAAGAACTTGGTGAACTATGCCAATCTGGCAGTGCATCTAAAAAGGAAATAGTGTTTTGTTATAATAAATAATAATCTTTGGAAACGACCGGAGAACGTAAGGTAGGACATTTCAACAACACCAAAAAATCTGTCTCCTAAACATCAAGTGCCGTTGAATATATGCAGCCTCGCGATGGCAAAAAGTAACGTTACTTGTTTGGTCGCAGTGTTTGATAGTTCATTTGATACAGTAAAGCCACACCAGAGATGGAACATAACGATACGTCCATGCCATAATGATATGATACAGCCTTACTTTTGTGCTTGATGGCGTATCTGGTAGCCGATTATTCTGTTAACCGTTGTTTTATCTGATTCGTCTTTATGTGTCTATTTCCGTCTGTGTCTCAGCCAGTGGTCTAATCCGTCCACTTTCGTTTATGAGGCTCTTGGTGAATTGTAGTCGTTATCCAGACGACTATAAGTTAAATCTTCCATCAAGCTCTTGCACTCAACACTCTCTCTCTCTCTCCTCTCTTCTCATCCCCCACCTCCATCTCTCTCTCTCTCTCTCTCTCTCTGTCTCTCTCTCTGTCTCTGTCTCTCTCTCTCTCTATCTATCTATCTATCTATCTATCTATCTATCTATCTATCTATCTATCTATCTATCGGTCCCTCCCCTTGTCTCTCTCTGATTTCAAACCCAAACACACACGTACACACGTACACACATACACACACACATACAAACAAATACATATGTACGCACATTCACATACATATTTAAATACTACATGATATATCCCTCATTTACTTTTCATTGTTTGCAGATCTCTCTAAAAGCTAAACTAATCTGACCCAGAAGAAACATCAGAAAGAAACCAGAGAGGATGATGATGTTCACTCGAAAAAAAGATCTATCTATCTATCTATCGGTCCCTCCCCTTGTCTCTCTCTGATTTCAAACCCAAACACACACGTACACACGTACACACATACACACACACATACAAACAAATACATATGTACGCACATTCACATACATATTTAAATACTACATGATATATCCCTCATTTACTTTTCATTGTTTGCAGATCTCTCTAAAAGCTAAACTAATCTGACCCAGAAGAAACATCAGAAAGAAACCAGAGAGGATGATGATGTTCACTCGAAAAAAAGAAAAGAAATAAAAGATTTTAGAGTTCGGACTGAAACGCTAGACACTCATGGTGTTGATTTATGCCTTTGAGATAGCAACGCCCCCTCTGGTGTGATAGCAGTTTCCTAGAGTGAATACCTCGTTTGACATTTCTTAGACGCCACAATGCCTGAGACTGCTGGGGCGGTTCGCCTGTCGTTGTCAACATCACTTTGTTATAAAGTCCCAAGACTCCGACCTAACCAGCTCAGCTTTCGGGTTGTCAGACGGCGATATTACCCCACATCTCCTATTTTGGGACCTTGAAAAAGTTACATTTTAATGAAACCTGAGAAGGATGGTATTGAAAATGGAGACTGTTTGTGGCTCGTAGTGGTGTGCACTGTTGAGTTGGCGACAGCTTAGAAAATTGGATTGATAACAACAGGAATCTTGTTGTTGTCATAGATTTCCCTCACTGATACGACTATTATTTTCTTTTTTTCGAAAATGTTATCACCAGGTTAAGGGGAGAATGTTTCTGCTCTTAGTTCCTGGAGGAGAAGAGCGTGTCAGGCCAGGCACCAAGGTCGAGGGAATGAGACGATATGGAGAAATGCTTTTCGGGCAAAAAGATTTTTAGATCACATTGACAGACATGCTGATAATCTGGTAGACGTAGGCTGAACGCACACTCTAAGTCATCCATCAGGCTGAAGGAAAGGAGGTCGTCTTTTTTTCAAAGTGAACGGACAGATGATAGATAGATAGATAGATAGATAGATAGATAGATAGATAGATAGATAGATAGATATATAGATAGATAGATAGATAGATAGATAGATAGATATATAGATAGATAGATAGATAGATAGATAGATAGATATGAGGGTAGGCGGAGCACATAGTAACCGAAAGTACAGAAATGTTAAGATTTATATAGTCATGTGAGATACAGACATAAGAACAAACCGACCAAAAATTACACAAAAAGTACTGACAAACGAAACACAATAGTCTCATAATTATGTTCATTAAACTCATACAGAACATAAACACCGTGTCAGGCGCGAGACATCTCAGAGAGGAGTCCACAGGTCTCCAGCCAAGATGGCTGAACTCGGCCAGACGGTGCCATCACAATAGATCTTCCTGGCTGTCCGGCAACGGAACAGCCCAGCTCTCAGACGGTGACAGGCAAAAACCATTACAGACGCGGCCAGAGTAACGGCCCCTGGCGCGAGGCTTAGGTTACCGCTCATTACTGGACAGGCCTTGAAATGGACAGGAGCTCACGGTTTCAGATAACCGCGTCAGGAATCTCTACCCACCAATCCGCCTTAAAAAATCCCCAATGGTTATGGTTTATTTTGGGTTTCTTTCTTCCTTAAAAAATCCCCAATGGTTATGGTTTATTTTGGGTTTCTTTCTTCTTCGTTTCTCTCTTATTGCATACTTCCCTTCCTCATTCTTTTCTCTTCTCCCTTCTTTCCAATATTTTTATCAAAATGGTTCTCTCCCCTTACATATCACTCTTTCTATTCCTCTGCATATCTATCTATCTATCTATCTATCTATCTATCTATCTATCTATCTATCT
>NW_004797336.1:1944026-1949026 GCF_000002075.1 Aplysia californica | reverse complement strand
GCGCCACCGTTAAAAAAAAATTTTTTTTAGTCATTTTATTTGAAAAAAGAAATAGAACCTCATTGGTTTGGACATCCAACTCCCTCTCGTCCCTTGTCTCAGTCCCTGGACGTTTGCCAACTTTTCCTTTACAAAATTATCTAAACGATAAACTGATTGGTTTGTTGATGGGGACCATGATGTACTCAAAGAACAGCCTCACGAGGGAATGTGGTGAACAATTTGCAGTGTAAAATTACAAATTCTTTCTTAATAACAAAATTTAGTGTGCTTGGCAAAATACGAACAAAATGAGCAACGATAGATTTGCTGGGTGGCTCAGTTTCCTCGTAGCAAAATATTTTTTGCCGATGATTATTTTGAAAATGCAGAGATGGGCGGATCATCCTACTATACCAGGGGGCATTTGCAGTTTGCAAGATCTAGTTCCCTGCAAACTCTTCCTTTTTACATGCAAATACTAAGAATTATTTGCGATTGCATACAGGCGGGTTGAAAATGGAAGGCAGAAATCCACGGAAGAAACCCCACAGGGTTTAAAACAGTAATGATAACTATACACTTATTTTATATATAGCTACGTTTCACGAATACACACCTAACGTAAACTCACAGCAGTTGAAGATAATCACTGTCTGAAAGACACACTCTCAAAGTAAAAAGCTGCATCAATGACACTCAGTAGCTATCCTACAATATATCATGACTTCCCAATGACACAGGTGCAGACGTCCTACGATTTATCACGCGCTCCCGACTCTCTTGGGTGCCCGAGACTTCCCTGTGAGCATCCTGTACACTTCATGATTATCTACATAGCCTACATACCTCTTGAGTCTGGATAGTCGATCATTCCTATTGTACTTTTGTCGTATCTAAAGCATACTATGCCTTCCTCACAGACATAGATAATAATGTCTACCCTGTTTACTGTTTTCGTATTGAAACTATCCTGTCACGAGCTCTATTTGAACTGGGGGGTTTTCTCAACAGTTGATCTGTCTTACTGTATCCAAACATTTCTCTTCTTTTAAACAATAATGATCATTTACTGCTGGGAAAAAGTAAGACAAACAGAGAGATTAAGATTGTTGTGGTAGGTGATATTTTTTATATGCAATTGCTGCTGCGGCCGAGCTGCTACTTATCTCGAGTCCACTTTTGGCACACTAAAAGCCGGGAAACTGGCTAAGGCACCAGCCAGCCACTCTTAATTTTGAACATTTTAAGTACGTTTCTGAGATGCCTTTGTGATACATGCATTGCACTTGTGTCTTTTCGATTTCCTTCTTTCTTCATTCTATTGCTAACAGCAGCACCTAAACAAAGATAGCCGGTGCCTCAAGATATCATGTTCTAATTGATAATAATCTCGGTTTTATCGTCTTTCGACCCGTCATCTTGCAAACGGTGGACGTCATTGTGAGAAAACACTTACATTTTAGATATATCATAATTTCTTTTTTATTTCCCGGACAACTGTTCTCTGTTGTGTGTTCACACCTAGTACAGCTGTACTGTTCTCATTTTAATTCTCGCACTTTAATTGGGATTAAACTCTGCCCTTACTCCAAACATACGAGCGCACGTCCATACGACATGTTACAAATACGATCGCTTATAAAAGAAAGTTCTTTTTCATCCATCGCGCTTTCATTTCTGTGAGTGTGAACACCGTGTCACTTTATTACAACCTCGATTTCCAAGAGAAGCTTTCAAAGACACCAGAAACCAAATCAAGCTTATAATATGCTAAATTATGCTCGTCCTTCAAGAGAAAGAAATACATTTTGTACACCCAAAAGCCAACTTCATGTTTATAATATTAATTCGTTATAGATCTACGGGCCACAGCTTGCTTACCTGCAGTAGGGTGTTCACATTTTTTTCCTGCAAGTCGGAGATACATGATCGGATCAGGGCGGCCAATTCTAGTGGCGAGTACACACTTATTATTAAACGAAAATTTGCCTTATGAAGGGTTGACCCTCCCAGCAGCTGCTTCTCAAATTCTAGTAGAAGTAAAAGTTACCTGCGGCCTTTTGTCAAAGTGCCTACTCAAATCCACTCAATAGTCCTCTTGTTGAAAGGAACAACGATTTCAATGTTAGTGGAGCTGAAAAAATATAATTTTTTAAATTATGATTTTGGTTAAAATACAACTCTCATGAGCTCAATTTCGTTCGCAAAATTTAGTTATCTTGAGACTTTTTAAACTCTGAATCTCATTCGATTTGACCCACATAAACAAACAGGGTTTACTTTAGGTGAACAAATGTGGTACAAAAAGGCATCAATTCGGAAACATAGACTGTCTCCAGGCAGATCATCCAACAATTGGGAGACATCGCAAGAGAGTGCACCAACCTTAATCAATATTATTCCAGCACCGACCCCATAAAAATTCGGTCTCGGTGATAGTCGGACACAATTCCTTCATAACAGTTTATGCTTTGCATCCGTCATCGCTTTCTGGTAGCACCCCACGGACGCTCGGGATCCTCACCCTCTGGTCGTTACGTGTGAACGCACACTCATACATTTGTATGCAGGCACGCACGTGTACAAGTGCATAAAAACGCCCTTCAGGGAACTGACAACTAACTAATAAAAATAAATAACTGCTTTAGGGCTAGCCACAGTAGACTTATTTAGCAACTTCTCAAGAATCTAAATTACCAGCCAAGTCGCTGGAAATTTTGCCCTGGGCCCTTTTCTCTGTACATTTTATTTTATATATGACTCTCTCACACGCTTAAATTGCTTGATTTCGAGTCATTCCATCAGTGGGTGTACATACTAGGCTAAAAACGTGTGTGTGTGTGTCAGGTAGTGGCACCATTTTATATAGGGTCCTGCAAGGTTAATTAGGTTGTGAAGTACTACAGGGCATTAGAAAAATTATGGCTAAAGGCAATTTGAATCAAAAGAATCGTACAGCAGACATATTTAGTGGCATGTAACCTACAGCAGGCGGAGAGAACAGGCACTATGATAATACTTCGTTCTCCACACATTACTTCCTCTTTAGTGATTCTCCTAGGAGCCGTAGGTCTGGAAGAGATGAGCACTGAACGACCTCAGGACATTGTCTGCAATTACCCGACCATAATGAGTTGTATTTCATATTTAGCGACTTTCAAGGCACAACTTTGATTCGTCTAAGATGGAACACTTAACCCAATGGTTTGAATAAGAAGAAAGGTGGACAGAAAGCAGAAATATTTATTGATCGTAGTTAAAATCACACTAAAATGACTGAGCATAGAGGTATTTACGTTTATTTTTCCACAATAACAAAGATGGAAACTACGTTTTGTCTAGTGAATCTTACCAGGAGAGAAAAGGAGTGTGGAGAGGGAGGAGGATGGAGGGGGGGGGGAGGTCGACGACCCTAATGGGCAAATGGACTGGGGTGGTTGTGTAAAGAGAGGGGTGGGCAGCCTGAAGTATGAGGACTTGTGACACAAACACTACAAAGATAAGTTGTGATAATGATAGCAGAAAGATAAGTTGGAGAGGAGAAGGCGATAAGGATGGGCAGGGAGAGGAAGGGAGGAGGGAGGGGATTAGGAGGGGCATGGGGGGTGGGAGGGGGTATTGAACATAAAGAAGACGAAAGGGAGAAGACACACCGTCTCTTTCATTCAGTGGGTGTCAAATTCTTCAGGTCAAAAATATGCTCACAAACACAGGAAGATATATTTGATTTGTACAACTCTCCGTAAAATGATTAAGTCATTCCGAAAACAGTAAAGGGTGCACTTTATAAGTCAGAGAACAATTATGTAACACATAAGTGATTTGATATATTCATTATCAATTTATTGGAAGGGCGGCTGAGCTTGCAAAGTTCTATGTATGAGAACAATCTGCTCTTTTGATAATATTAGTATACCTGCAGCATTACTGAAACACCAGGAACTAAAATCGTAGTATATGGAGACTGGAAGCTCCCAGTTATAGAACTTATCAAATCGCGACACTTTCAGCGCGAACGCAGTTGATCTCACACTGGTGAAGCAAACTTCGGTGTCTAGTTCATTACTTTGAATATTAATGAGATGATCGACCTCACTACAAAAACACGCTATATTGTCATGCACATGCACAAAAAACAAGCACATTCTTGTACACCCGGACACGCACACACACAAACACACACACGTGCATACCTACATGCACACACATACACACCCATACACACACATACTCACACGTACACACGTAATCGCACACAGACATACTCTCACACATTCACACTTACAAACAAGTATGCGCGCGCACATACTCACACGAACACAAATACTCACACACTCACATATTCACACATTCACACTCACACACACACACACACGCATACACACACATAGTCACACACACACAAACGCGCATGCACACACACACACACACACACACACACACACACACTCACACACTAACACACAAACAAACACCCCCCCTACACACATGTGCACATGCATTGTGTTAGCGTGTGCACTATTATGTGTGTATGAACACACGTTAATATACACACAGCAGAACGCACATCTACACACATACACACGCAAACATGTATACTCACACACATGAAACCACTCACTGACTGACAAGACGTGCGTTAAACATACCCCAAGTACAAAAGGGTCTTATCTCAGAACTCAGTAGAAACAGTAACAGCAAAGTAGAACCGAATGCTGCGTAGTGTAGGTGTTGCTTCAGTAACATGTAAATGTACAGTCCAGCTTTACCTCAACCCAGCCTCACGCCAGTAAGACCTTCCCTTTTTGTCTTTCTTCTCAACCCTTTATCACTGGCATGGCTCACTGGTTCCTGTACCTTGAAATTTCCCTTCATCAACCCTTCACTTGCCCCTCCCCTGTCTTATCCCTCTTTTCCTTTCATATCTTCACGCCTAGACACTTCTTTCTTTCTTCACATATCTCTCTCTCTCTCTCTCTCTCTCTCTCTCTCTCTCTCTCTCTCTCTCTCATTATTTC
>NW_004797336.1:1936483-1941985 GCF_000002075.1 Aplysia californica | reverse complement strand
ATGATGAATTATTGATAAGGGTTGCTTGTTTTTGTTCTAATGTTGCTTTTTACACCCGAGGATCTTTCACTTTTTCTAGGCACAACCCCCCCCCCCCCCTTTAAAAAAAGGGAAAGGGGTGGGGCAGGGAGGGGATGGTGGTGAACCACGAGAGGAAGCTAAGCTACAATGGCGAACAAGATCCCAAATTACATAACAGAGAGGCAGTCTTCCAACACATCATACCCTAAAAGAATAGAGAGGGAAAAAGTAGAAGCCTATCGGCTCTAGAATTGATTTTTTTTCTTTGCTTCTGCAGTTACTTTGTCTGGGTGGAATAAATTGCTGGCTGTTGCTGGAAAAAAAAGGGGGGGGGGAGGAGGAGATGGGTGTTCTCTTCCCTATCTATTTTCTGAGAAGAGGAAATGGTACTTTTGAGCATATCATATACACGTCATGTACATGCACTTTGAAAAACATGATCATTTCTTCTCTCTTTTATCTATTCCCTGGATATCCAAGTGTTCATGCACGGGCCATCATTGTCACAATTAGTGGCCATCTCTATCTGGCTTTAAAAAAATTAACTAGCATTCAAGATACTTCCCTACAGCGGTACTAAAGGAGGCATTAAAAGTTTTACACTAGAAGGCTCCTGCTAGAAAACTATGACCAATAGGCGTACGGGATGCTGCTTTCCAATTATATGTTTAAATCATCTAAGGAAATTACTCTCCTCTGTTCCCCACATCTCTCTCCCTTCCCCTCCCTCTCTCCCCCTTCTCTCCTTCCTCTCTCTCTCTCCCTCCTCTCTCTCCCTCTGTCTGTCTCTCTGTCTCTCTGTCTCTGTCTCTTTCTCTGTCTGTCTGTCTGTCTGTCTGTCTGTCTGTCTGTCTGTCTGTCTGTCTGTCTCTCTCTCTCTCTCTTTCTCTCTCTCTCTCTCTCTCTCTCTCTCTCTCTCTCTCTCTTTCATAAAGAAAAGAAAGGAACAATAGACCTATGCCAGGCAGTGTATGGGTGCTGAAAATGTCTTCATGCACCAATTTCAATTTTTCCTCCAAATAATTTGTTTACACATCTCACAACTCGAAACAAAGCAGAGGCTATTTTAGAATGGTATCGATTCAAGTGATCAAAATCCCTCTATTAAAATTGGAGATACACCGAAAATGAGGTTGGCTCCATGGCAGAAAGACACGATGCATTAATGACGAAACTAAACTTTAAAGAAAAACATACAAGCAACATAACACAATAACTGGGTTTTTTTTAATGACGACTCAAGCATTTTGCTACCCTTTATACATTTTACATGATCATAAATTAACACAATAACACATTTATGTTGTAACACACACAAACACACACAGATCTATCTATCTATCTATCAATATACCGCTATCTATCTATCTATCTATCTATCTATCTATCTATCTATCTATCTATCTGTCTGTCTATCTATCTATCTATCTATCTATCTATCTATCTATTTATCTATCTATCTATCTATCTATCTGTCTATCTATCTATCTATCTATCTATCTATCTATCTATCTATCTATACGAATGTATGATAACATTATATACATACACACGTATATAATAATATATTATCTATAAGTGTGTGTGTGTGTATGTGTGTGTGAGTGTGTGTGTGTGTGTGTGTGTGTGTGTGTGTGTGTGTGTGTGTGTGTGTGTGTGTGTGTGTGTGTGTTTGCGCCCACGCGAACGCGCGTGTGAAATTCTGTCTATATAATGCAAACTTAAACGGTCCTTCAGTGTATCGCAAAACAATCCAGGAAGATCAAGAAGCTAAAGCTTGAGGTCATTTCAGGAGAAAACAAAAATACGAACCGACAGGACGGACAACAAAGAGCTCTCTCACGGGAGAGATAAAGGAAGGGAACAGGGAAGGGTGGTGCTGAATTGTTTGCATGTACAACGTGAAGGTAATGTTATGTTTATTTTATTGTCCTATCATCCCATGAGGAATCACACTTTGGGGGTAGTTCAGTGTAAAAGTATAAACGTACATTTACCACCTATTTTTGTGTTGCGTTCAGGCTCTTTACAAAGCATTCAGACATTCTCTGTTCTTTCTCACCAGGTAACGATAATATTGTTTTTGTGGAATAAGGTAAAGTGCGTCGTCATGTTTCTTCCCCGCTGTATTTCACTCAGCGCGAGTTAGCTGTGACAGACATGGTCGAAATAGCCCACATTCTGTATAATTAGAAGTGAGTAGACTGGACTGAAACCAATGTACGACGACACGTACGCAACTGACGGGGTTCTGGTTTTGACACAGACGATTTTATGTAAATTGTTGCCAGTGACGAGTGATATCGGATTTGATTAATTAAATCAATATAATTCTAGGCTGCGATTCTCATCTAGGTCTAGGTATGAGTGTATGTTTGTGATCCAAGTGAGTGATGAAAGGATGAGGGGGGAGTGAAGGCCGGAAGAGAGAATGACTTTGAGAAAGTATGAATTGAGATGTACACAACCGACGAAAATTCTTGAAAGAGTCTGAAGGAACGACCCCCTCCCCCCTCCCCCACACTTACGTTCTCTCTCTCGCCCCCTCTCTCTCTCTCTCTCTCTCTCTCTCTCTCTCTCTCTCTCTCTGTGTCACACTCTGTCTCTCTCTGTCTCTCTCTGTCTCTCTCAGTCTCTCGCTGAGCATACCACCCCCACATCTTCACCCTATTTTCCTTTGTCTCTCGTTCTGGGAGAAATTGGAATATGATTCGTTGTGCTTTTGTGTTTTTTTGAATAATTAGTTTTTGTTGATTTATTCGTTTAGTTTGTAATACTTGTTTTCATTTTATTTTGAGAAATTATGGTGATAATAAATGTATACAATATTGCTTTATAATAAATATCCTCCCGTTCTTAAGTTTACTGTTTAACAACAGTAACATGGGCGCACCCATAGCTCAGTGCTGATCATACTACGTATATGGGCTTGTCTGAGTCCTCTTTAATGTATTAAAAAACAAACAAACAAACAGACCAAAAAAACCCCCACGACAAAACTCATTGAGGAACTCCAGTTATTCCCCACCAAGCTTGCACGCTCCTATAGGAACAGGATGTTAAATCAGAGCTCTCTGCTTTGAAACATTTCAAACTCTCAGTCCAGTACCTAACCAAAAACTTACTTTATTGTAACACTATACAAAAAGGCGCCGTTAGTTTATTCTGAGTGTGAGCCAGATATCGGATAAGCATCCATGAGTTTTGACCGTCCGGTGTTAGTTTAATACAAACTGTAGGTTAGGTGACAGGTTCGTTCTCAAGATTTTCTTATGACAGGTAACAAGTCTCCCTGTTTTCTCTTCCGTTTTCACGGCATCCATTTAATTAAACAATAGTTATTGCGTTGCGCAACAGAAAAAGAAAGGTCACGCCATTTTGTTTTACGTAACAGGTTTCTGTCAGATAAAGCTGCTTCTGGATCTGGGCCTCTACTTGTTTTATCTGAGCATCGGCCTGCTGAGCAAAAACATTACATCTGTGGACCCGGAGCTAGCAATGCTTTGCACAACGTAAGCATGAGATTGACCCCAGTATTGAGCTGGGGGAAGATGATGGCTTCGATATGTCACGCCCTGTTGGAGGCTGGCAGTTCATACGATCCACGAGATGCAATGAAATCGATATCTTTGCGGTTTTGAGCGAAAGAGAAACTGATCAGTTTGAGTTACCGCCCGTCGGTGGTGTGGGCCTTTTCAGCAGTATGATATTTGTATCCGACAGGTTTTAGGTGATCAATTTAAAATGTTGTTGTTGTTGTTTATATCCACTGTTTCTCTCATGTAATGATAGTCTTTCTTTAGGAGAAAAATAAAGTGTAGAAAAAGAAATGAAGCCGAGATATGTTATGGAGAACAGTTTTGCCTTAGCATACTGGTAAGCTTACCTGCTAGAAAGTCAAGCCTTTTTGTTGTTGGTAAGAGTCGAAAAAACACCCTGGGCACCAGACAGTCGCCATGATTGATGCTGTAGAAACATAGTACCTTGTCATAGCAGCAACATAATAATATTGTACAAACGAAATGTCACGAGTAGGCAACTTGCAGGTTCATCTTATCTCTCGCGCTTGCGTGTACGTCTACGTCCCCGTTTCTCACAATCTGTGGTCTGACAGTCTGTGTTATCTGTTATTGTTTGATAACGTCATCTTGAGGCGAGGCGTCCAACGTGAGACCCCATCGTCCATGCTCGAAACGCAACAAGTCCACAATGTCATATACAGCCCTACCACAAGCCATGGCTGCCCCCCTCCCTCCCTTTAGGCTAGGAGAGATGGATAGAGATAACGGCCACTTACAACAGGCCAGAACACACGTGAACACACAGAGCCTTATGCACAGGTTAAACCCAACTAAATACTTTTACCATTTATGTGTTTACTGTAACCATGTTGTCTGGGGGCGTACCCAGTGACTTTTATCCTGCGAAAATGTTCAAGCTTTATACTTAACAAGCTTTGCCCCAAATTCACACAGTATGAAGCAATATTACGAACAAACTAAAGGTTAGGCATTTGGTGCAAAATGGGCAAACGTACTTGAGATGAAACGACACAACATCAAGCGAATTTCGCTTGGTGTGCTCCGGTAAAAACTACTGTATTCCTTATGGGTAGCCTGAAACAAAAATCCAAACCGCGTGAAACGAAATTGAGATCCTCTTTAGTTTTAGTAACAGTTTTACGGCACTTGCAACACAATAAGGTCATATAAGTGCCGAAGATCAGAGGTGTTACAAGAGAGTAACAAACACAAAATAGAAGGAGGGGAGAAAAGGACGACAGATGTTTGATAGAAAAGAAGAAGCAAACCACACTAGAGCACCCGCCAACCACCCACTGAGATCCTCTGAAGTTTTTAATTGACATGAATGTGGCTCACTGTAAAGAAAGCAGCTATTTTTTGTGTAGTTGCTTTTCTCCTACTGATGGTGGTGGTCTTTATCTAACCGATAGGGGCAACATTTGGCTTAGAGTTCGTAACACTCATTAGGCCCATACCAGTGTCAAAGCCTACATATGAGCTATAGATAAATAAATAGATAAATAAATAAATAAATAAATAAATAAATAAATAAATAAATAAATAAATACATCCTCCCAAGAACGTCATGGCAGGGGATGGTGGTATAAGCGTAAATCTTTTGTTAAACAGTCATATGACTACAGATACCTACATTATAATTGTACAAATAATGTCATGAACAACGAAAATGTATCATTGGAATGTATTTCCGGACTATAATGACGGTGGATGAACATTTTAGATCTGCTTTTGTGCAGTGTGATAAGTGATCTAAAGGGACAACTTCTATCATTTACGCTGGCAGCTCCAGACAATGGTACCAGTCTTTATAACCTCTTTGGATACCTGTTTAGGCAACACTCTATGGTGCGCGTGTGTAAGGCTGTGTGGGATGCTGACAGTCTTATGTTAGTGTTTGTGTGTGTGTGTGTGTGTGTGTGTGTGTGTGTGTGTGTAT
>NW_004797336.1:1932869-1935257 GCF_000002075.1 Aplysia californica | reverse complement strand
TCTCTCTCTCTCTCTCTCTCTCTCTCTCTGCAGCCTTTCTACTGCTTCTCCTTGGCTCCTTTTTACTGTTGTCTTTCAGCCACACCCCTGATCTTCTGGTAGGAAAGATCTACACCTAGCCTTCTCGGACAAGGGCGAAAAATCTCGGAGGACCCGTGTGCATGTTGCGCACGTTAAAGATCCTTTGGTGGTCTAAAATCGAAAAGAGTAGGCTTCAGCCGCCACCCGGGCAAAATTCAAAATTTCCTACCAACTGAAAAATGTTTAGAGTGTCCCTCGCGCTCATATTACCTTATGCTGTTGCGAGCGCCGTAAAACACTTACCAAAAAAGGAAACCTCTGGTAGCGATCGTTACTGTTGAATTTTACGTGCAGTCTTGCAAGGGAATTTCTGTACCGAGAAAATGTGCTGAATGAAGTAAATTAATTAAGTCCCCGCTTTCCAAAGTAGACTAACATTTCGACAAGATTTATTGCACTCAACTGACGTAGCCGTCAATTTAGCGAAGTTCAAATCAATAAAAATCAGTCGTAAAGAAGAGTACAATATCGGTCTGGATTTTGGGGGGTATTTTTGTAACATTGGTTTGTTGATTTTAGTTGCATTATTGGAGGCTAAAGGATTGCGGGGTTGGGGGTGGGGGTGGGGGGGGGTGTTGTTGAGTGAGCACATTGACTGTTAACCCCATAATAGATGAGTAGGATGACTTAAGTTATGAAATTACGTCCCTGTACCCCGACTTTTCAAAAAGGATAAAAAACTTGTGCTGTTTGCAAAATATTTTTAAAATGCTATAATAGGTCCAGCTTTTCGAAAACGTGCAAAGTGCATCGTATTATCAAAAGGTAAAAAATTATAATAACGAATAGTGATTAGATGTCATTAACAAGACGCGGACTTTTTTTTAATGAGGCCTGCTGAAATTACGTACTCAAGACATTAGCAATGTCATACTGAAGAGCTCACCTTTTAGCATCACATTGTGAGTAAAAAAGATGCTAAGGAAAACGTTAAAACTATCAAACGAAAAAAAGGTAATTAATTTGTATGCTTAAAAGGTTCAACTCCACTTTAAAACAAGCATTTCACAATTGGAAAGGCTATCCTTATAACAACATGTTGTAATTAATTAAGAAACTTTTTCACCCACTGCATCGCATTCGAAATATTCAAGATTTTGACTTGATCGAAGCCAATGCTGTCATGCGTATGCCATTGCTGAAGGACGATAGTTGTAGCACGTTTATAAAATTAACTTTGCTCTGTAAATTAGAAGTGATTTTATGGGGAAGGTGGGGACAATTGTAAAACACCTACAGTATTTAGAAGAACATTAACCAGATTTTTAAATATTTTAATTCCGTCATCTTACAATTTGAATCTAAGCTTCTATCGACAACCCGACCTGTTTCTAGAACGCAACATCTCAATTCTCCTTCAACTCACAAACATTTTACTCAGGCAAGTGTTGTAATGCTGTCCCTTTTGACTAAAGCGGCACTCTGTGTACTTGAAATCACAACAAAAATTATTAAAATGTCTGACCAGATTGTGTGTGTTAGGTCAATTTCCTCAAAACATGCTTCTTGAAAGGTACCTGAATTCATTTTCTTAGAGTCACTGGTCTAATGCCGCTGGTCGCAGGACGTTTTGTAAAATCACACGAGACTTCCCGTGGAGAGAACGCACGAGTGTACATAATGTCGGCCAGCTGGCCAGAATGCTGATGTGATAAGCCCAAAGTTTGAAATATCACTTGCATATACTCGTGAAATGTTTGGTCGTATTTCAGATACTATAGATTCTATATTGAAAAAAACAAAACAACCAAGGACCCCCCCCCCCTTCAGCAAACAAAAAAGGGACATAGCGTAGTGTCAATTTGTAAAAAAAAGGGGGAAAAAATGCTTTCTGGGTTTTAAGTCATTTGAACAGTTTGCCGGTGATAAATAGTTTCTAGCTCTTGGATACATAAACAGGGAACAGAATTATGCGTTGATAACTATGACTGTTCCGCCAGGAAATACGTTGCCATAATATTTGTTAAAACGGTTGAGATACTCCACCTTAGGTGCACTGGATTTCGTTCTCTTGTCTCTTGTTTAAATGTTCAACACTGTAGTCTTGAACATCAACCGTCTGAGTAGCTTTTTAGTTCAGGAATCTCCACGTATTTGGCTCCATCCAGTTAGAGGACTTGGTCAACAAAACTGTAGACCTGCCTATCTGTACACCAAGTTCCTTCTAGGTATATCACTAATATCAGTAAGGGGATGACTCAAATGTTCTTGATAACAGGTTGTTCTTGTTTTCTTTTGTCATTGTTAATAGCTAAAGTATTGTTCAAGGCTGAATTTTGTACGCACTTATCGACGACCACCCCCCCC
>NW_004797336.1:1926471-1930844 GCF_000002075.1 Aplysia californica | reverse complement strand
TTTCAAGTACGCCTACAAAAGCACACTCACGATCTTGTTGAGCCCAACAGTTCGTTTAAATTTTCCTTAAATAGTTCTTCCAGGAAGAGACTCACAAAGGGATCCAGTTTCCATATCAGAGGAGAAGGAGACTGGGAGACTAAAAAGGATTTTTTCCTATTAAGAGCCATAGCACTCGAGCAGTGAGGATTTCCCAATAATCAGGTTGCCGCTTGGTGCTTCACGTACTGCTCTTTTTTCTCCAAAACATCCCCAGCTACCTCCCTTGCACTTAGTTTTTGAAACACTAACTGCCGCCCCATCTTTCTCTTTTTCTCTTTCTTTCCATCTCTCTGTTTATTTCTCTCTCTCTCTCTCTCTCTCTCTCTCTCTCTCTCTCTCTCTCTCTCTCTCTCTCTCTCTCTAGCTCTCTCTCTCTCTCTAGCTCTCTCTCTCTCTGTCTGTGTCTCTGCCTTTCTCTTTCTCTCTCGCTCTTTCAGTTTATTCCTCGGGGCTTCTTTCTCTCTTATTTTTCTCCTTTCTGACACACTCCTATCGATATATACTCACGCACATATGCAAACACGCTTTCTTACACACACACAGTACACACACACACACACACACACACACACACACACACACACACACACACACATACACACACACACACACAAACACCCACACACAAATGTACATATATTGTTATGAAAACACCCACCTCATTTTTCAATTGTCTCTTCTGTATGCCCCTTCTCCCAAACCTACTTCTTCACACCTGCTAAGACTAGTCCTTCTTCTCTCCGTCCTATTGGCCTAAGACTGTTTTTCTCTCAACGTCTATTTCATACGAAACTGCTCTTTTATTTCTTTCCCCAGAATCGACTCCTGGAAAATTTCTCATTTACATTTACTCCTCCAGACCTTCTATTCCTCCCGCTCGCCTGATACCATTCTTCACCCAAGGTCCATTATTAATCATTAATCTTTGTCTCCCACCTCCTGCCCACAGCAAGCGTGAGGCCTGATTGTTAAGTAGGTGAGAGAGCCATTGATGACTTGTGAGTCCCTGCGCGTCCTAGACTTTACATCGGAAATTAATCAATTAGTAATTTGGTCTCTAAAAATAGGTAATTACTTTGAATGGGTGCGAGCACAAATACGTTTAAAAATGAATGTCTTATCTGTTTTTGACTGGAGAAACTACTCTGTCCCCTGTCTCCGCCGCACTTCCAATTTCAAATTAAAGTTTAAGATTGAAGAGCTTTTTTGGGGGGTGGTCTTGTGGCCTATTGAAACGAAGACTCCAGCAACTTCCCGCTTATTGTTGTGAGAGTATTGTTTATTCCTATTTACTCTATTCATTACAAGGCATGGAGCATAGCAGCTTTTTTGTTCGCTTTTGAGTAAGATAATGAACAGAATTCCGTCCCCGCCATTTTTAGATATGGAGGGCAGTAGCAAAATTATCGAAATATGATCCATAAAACATTGAGGAAAATTTGATTTTCTCTGGGTATCGTTGTTAGCTCAAATGGAATCCACTCCCGGGGGAACTGTCGTTTTAATGCACACTTTACTTGACTGAACTCAAGTCCTGTCTGTGGGGGAAAATGTAATTGAAAGGAGGATTGAAACGGTATTTATTATCACATTGTTATCCATCAAGCTTAGGGATAGCAGTGGAAGTCTGTATAGTATGTATGTATAGTATAAGGTTTTACGGCGCTCGCAACTGCTAAGGTCATCTGCAAGTCTCCTGAAAGCAAACCCTCTTACATTTGAGAGAATGTTGACTAGCGCCATGCCTTTTCTCTGCTGTCTGTCTTAGAATCACTGAACGTGGAGATCACCACAGTCTGGCAACCGAACAGTATTGTCCAGTCACATTATTGATAACAGTTGTGCAGTCTGAAAACGATCACAAACTTTAACTTAAAATCTCTTTACATCATCGAATTGGTTACACCAGAAACTCTTTAAAACTGAATAAGTTACTTTCGACTTTCGCATCGAAATTTTATTACAACCCCAAGTAACAGGGGACAAAATTCACGGGCAATGACTTCAATTTAAAGCATTCTGCTCCCTCGACATGTGTATTGAGTCAAACTTTCTTGGGCAATAATGTTCATCTGTTCCTTTTCATTGGCCTCTCAAAGTACTGTATGAGGAGGTTTGGGGGGGGGGGGAGCCAAAGGACATAAGAGGTACATTATAGGCCAATTGGCTATTGATTCTCAGCTGTCACATGGACGTAGTGCTACGTACTCAAAGTGATCTACAAAACTGTCTTCTTATATATTAACAGAGCATCGAGCGAGAGATATTTGCTTTAACGCTTGACGTTTATTTCACGGTGGCTAAAGCCGGCCTCTTTATTATACAATTTAATAACTGTTTGTTGAAGTTTGGAATCGAAAGCCAGTGAGGCTTTTTTTCTCCGTGACTATTAGAAGATGGTAACTAGCAGGGGCACTGAAGTCCTGCCTTCAATACTAGACAAGTTGGTGCATTAAGGAATGCTAGAAACTGTCCAAAGATTAGTCTGACAATGACTTTCAAGGTTAACAAGGCTGAAAATAAAAGGGACAGACTGCGAATTTAAGTTTGACATTATGATACATTCTTGAGTGTGATATTTTATGTTCCTGTTAAAGGTTTTGAGTGATCTGTCTCCTTTGAAATAAATTCTTTCCTTGCATTCTCCGATGGCACAGGACCTTATTCTGCTGAACATTTCTAAGGGCCAAATACGCCAATTGTGATATGCCTGGTGAAGCAAAACTCTTTTTTTTTTTCTTTTAAAAGTCCGTCATTGTTCAGGGTAGATTGAGCTCTCCTTCTTTTTCTGAATCTTCCAATACCCCCCCCCCCCCCAAAGCCCCCACCTCTCTCTCTCTCTCTCTCTCTCTCTCTCTCTCTCTCTCTCTTCTCATTTTGTTTTTGGTTTTATCATTTTTTACACACATATTTTTTTTTTTTTGTTTTTGTTGGGCGCGTGTGTTTTTTTTTTTGTGTTTTCATTGGGGGGGGATGGGGGTGGAAAGGGGATGTGTGTATGTGAGTGTGTGTGTGTGTGTGTGTGTGTGTGTGTGTGTGTTTTCTTTTTCTTGGGAAAGTGGGGGGGGGGGGGGTAGCATGCGTATTTTAAACTCTAAATGGCTTATTAAATGGCAAGGGAAGCATGGCAACGGACGCACACAAATGTATACAGAAAAAGGACGTACCCGTATACATTTGTAACATAAAAACTTTAAAAAGAATTTTTAAAGCTACAAACGCCAGCCAAAAAAATTTTTAAAAATTATCTAACAAAAAAATAAAAAATAAATAAAATGCAGTTAATTCTTTTTTATCCGCCAAGTCTTTCTTTTTGCGGTGGTATTACTGTATATCGCACACTTTTGGGGCTGACTCCAACAGGAGGGCTCGGCGCAGTCCGTCTCCTCAACCATTTCAATTGTGTCGATAAGGCGGGTGTAAAAACGTATCCAATCAAAGTCAACAAATAGTCCATAAGTATGCTGTGTAAAACATGCCGAGCAAGCCAGCAGCACACCACAGAGTAAAATTAATGTAGTGAAGCCATTTCTATCACTCAAAACTCTCCGCTTTGTTTATTAGAGCTATTGCAAAAATTTTAATGGGAGTGGCTTTTTTGCCACATCACAATATAGTTCCTCTCGAATAGCTGAAGTAGACTGAAAACTAAATTTTCATTAAAAATTTTTAAATTAGTTTTTAAAGAGAATGTTACATACATGTGTGACGAATACCGGATAAGCGTTGTTCAGCAGGATGACGAGAATAAGATTTTTAAAAAAAAGAAACTAAGAATAGCAAGACTTAATTTTAGCGCTTCGAGACAACTCTCACGGGTGCTGGGAGCGACAAGAAAGCAAATACATGTGCATGTACCCACAGAACTCAAAACAGCACACAAGAGACATATAAAGTACTTTACACACAAATCTCTCTCAGATATGTACTAGAGCTTGCCATGACCTCCACCCCTCCCCCTCCAACACCTTCAAACGTACACACTCACGTACACACAGACAGACACGCACATGGGAAGTGAAATAATATTTCTCTGCTCCCAGTCTCTCGTGCAAGCTCACACATACACAAACGCACACCACATACATACATATTATTATATTGGTGCACAAGCACACACACACACACACACACAAGCACACACATACACTTTCTCAAACACTCAAACGCACGTGTCCGCGTGCACACACACACACACACACACACACACACACACACACACACACACACACACACACACACACACACACACACACACACGCACGCACGCACGCACGCACGCACGCACACACACACACACACACACACACACACACACACACACACACACA